>NW_013837799.1:0-404 GCF_000517525.1 Limulus polyphemus
CATTTAAACTCAAAAATACAAAAAGTTAAGCTATTACAAAATATTCAAAATGCATGTTGTTCTTCTGATATGTTTGAAAACGTTTTCAAGACTTTATTATGTAATTTTTTATAATAACTAATGTAGTTTTCTTCCACTGACACTATGATTGCTTGACTCACTTTGGGAACAAAAAGACTACCTTACTGGTTTGCAAGTTCTTCTGAATGTTAGTAAAGTTAATTCACATAAAATAATAAATAATTGGTGTTAAAAGTAAATAAATAAGTATACAATATTGTGTTATTAATCCTTACCCTGATTCTCAGTTGTGAAAGACATATTAGGTTGTCAAGAAATTAATGTTAAAGGTTGTTAATGCCCTGATTAAAGAAATCACTTGGCTTTGATGCAAAAAACATGTG
>NW_013837800.1:0-403 GCF_000517525.1 Limulus polyphemus
GCTCTTCTCTACTTTCAATGAGAATCTCGTATTAATAATAACGAATTTTTAATTTAAACTACCGCTGTATCCAATAAGTGATAATTTTTTTAATAAACTCACAAAACTAAACATTAACAAAATTTCGACGAATAATACCAAGACAAAGAAAAGCAGCCGTGGCCGCTCTAATTTCTCATATTGATAAGTTTAACTTTGAAATTCGTTATACGTAGCTTAACGAAAACTTAAACAACTGAAATAAAACATGTACGTAATACTTGGTGAGAATGTATGGAACGTATGACTGTGGAATAAAGTTGTCTCACTTGGTGAGAGCGTATGGAACGTATGACTGTGGAATAAAGTTGTCTCACTTGGTGAGAATGTATGGAACATATGACTGTAGAATAAAGTTGTCTCA
>NW_013837801.1:0-1361 GCF_000517525.1 Limulus polyphemus
ATTGTTCTTATCTGTGTTAGACGTTAAAGTTAATTTTTTTAAGCATTTATAGTGACATAATGTTTTTCTTCAGTGTTATAATGTCTCAATTTTGAGTTTTCCGACGAAATAAGCACTATATCCGAATAGAAAACAAAACTAAAAAGTGTTTTTGACGTCCATTTTAACATTGACGAAAAACATTATGTCACTATAAAAGCTAAAAAAATTGAACTTTCACTAACCCAGAGTGAAAACATTCCAAAAGGTGGAGTTTATTTGATAAGAAGACGGCATGGCCTTTTATATGTTGGAATTTTGTTTGAATGATATTATTCTCAATGCTCTTCTTTGTTTATAATATAATTGAAGACAAAAACAACAACAACAGTAAAATCGACAATAACCGAAATTTTGATAAGAGATTGTGAAATAACTAGTGGGAATTTTGAAAAAAGGATATCTATTTTGAAAGTCTTACATCAAGGGCATCTTTGTATTGAAATATGAAGAAAAACAATTTTTTTCAAAATTTAGAAAAAACATGGGCTATAGCCTTTGGTTTTTGGTGAAAATATGTAATTTTTAGGACGAATTGGGAATTTTGGTAAAAGGATCTCTATTTTGAAAGTCTTACATCAAGGGCATCTTTGTATTGAAATATGAAGAAAAACAATTTTTTTCAAAAAATTGGGAAAAAACGTGCTCTAGCCTTTGGTTTTTGGTGAAAATATGAATTTTTTTGGAAAATGGAAAAAAGTGTTTTTCTGACGCAAAATTAATACAAAAATATCCGATAGTGCTTATTTCGTCGGAAAACTCAAAATTGAAACATTATTCTTTGTTTATAATATAATTGAAGACAAAAAACAACAACAACAGTAAAATCGACACTAACCGAAATTTTGATAAGAGATTATGAAATTAAGCTTTAAGAATAATATCATTCAAACAAAATTCCAACATATAAAAGGCCATGACGTCTTCTTATAAAATAAACTATACCTTTTGCATTGTTTTTTCTCTGGGTTAGTGAAAGTTCAATTTTTTTAGCTTTTATAGTGACATAATGTTTTTCGTCAATGCTATAATGTTTCAATTTTGAGTTTTCCGACGAAATAAAATGGGAATTTTTATAAAAGGATCTCTATTTTGAAAGTCTTACATCCAGGGCATCTTTGTATTGAAATATGAAGAAAAACAATTTTTTTCAAAAATTTGGGAAAAAACATGTGCTTATAGCTTTTGGTTTTGGTGAAAAAATGAATTTTTTTTGGACAATAGAAAAAAATGTTTTGTTGACGCAAAATTAATAGAAAAATATCCGATAGTGCGAAATTTTGATAAGAGATTGTGAAATAACTGGGTTAGTGTCGATTTAC
>NW_013837802.1:0-401 GCF_000517525.1 Limulus polyphemus
ATATGTTTCGAATAACGCTGGGAAACTCACCACTCAATACCTAGTAATCATTTTCGTTTGACTTTTTTAAAGGATTAAAATATTGCCCTAAAACTAAAACAAGGAAACCGAGGTTGTATTTCAACTAAAGATAACATGGTTCACTTTTACTTAAACTTTGAGTATAACATTTGTATTATATGCCTTGTACTATAAATACATTTGTAAACAAACCATGTACATGTATTATAAACATAAAAAAGTTGTAATTTCTTGCAAAAGAACACATCAGATATTTCAATTAGTTGATTTCATTCAAAGAACTAGCTAGAAAATTTTCAATACAGAGTTGTACATTTGCACATATGTGCAAAGTCACATTTTACAATATTCTCTTTTCTATTTATAATTTTTTTATATTA
>NW_013837803.1:0-575 GCF_000517525.1 Limulus polyphemus
ATATCCCATAGAGAAACTATAAACTAACGTTTCTGTATTCTGCCTACACTTAAAACTTCCATCTACCACATAGAGAAACTATAAACTAACGTTTGTGTATTCTGCCTACACTTAAAACTTCCATCTACCCCATAAAGAAACTATAAACTAACGTTTCTGTATTCTGCCGTCATTTAAATAAGAGCGGTAATTACAACGCTAAAATCCGGAGTTTGATTCCTTACAGTGGACACAGCAGATAACCGCATGTGGTTTTACTCTAAAAAAAAGCTCCCTCCACTCGCATACGTACAACAAATATAGCAGGTATAAGTTCCCACCAGCTATAGTTGAAAAGCTCTCCAATATTCCCCACAATAAAACTTAACTCACATACAAATCACTAACAAATCCAACATTACACTGCAGTTTACCTTTTGTTCCTGAAACCAGCTCAAGAATTATCCACACTTGGACTAAACTAGCCAGTAGACACAATATTCCTGTCAACCCGGCCCTAAATTAAAATCGTTACTAAATAAAAATTATTTAGAATCACACAATATCAACGTCATTTACAAAATAACATGCAATAG
>NW_013837804.1:0-404 GCF_000517525.1 Limulus polyphemus
CATATCCCTGGTGCAGTAAATACTCTACATACTTTACCCTATATCTGGTGCAGTTAATACTCTACATACTGTACCCTATCCAGGTGCAATAAATACTCTACATAGCGTACCCTATCCCTGGTGTAGTAAATACTCTACATACTGTACCCAATCACTGGTGCAGTAAATACTCTACATAGTGTACCCTATCCCTGGTGTAGTAAATACTCTACATATTGTTCCTATCCCTGCTGCAGTAAATACTCTACATAGTGTACCCTATCCCATTTGTAGTAAGTACTCGACATATTGTACCTTTCCCTGGTGTAGAAAATACTCTACATACAGTACCCTATCCCTGGTGCAGTAAATACTCCACATATTGTACCTGTCCCTGGTGTAGGAAATACTCTACATACTGTACC
>NW_013837805.1:0-523 GCF_000517525.1 Limulus polyphemus
TCTTATTGATAGTACCCAGTATTTATAAATCTTGTGTCTTCTTATTGACAGTACACAGTATTGTTAAATCTTGTTTCTTCTTATTGAAACTACACAGTATCGTTAAATCTTGTGACTTCTTATTGACAGCACACAGTATCGTTAAATCTCTTCTTATTGAAACTACACAGTATCGTTAAATCTTGTTTCTTCTTATTGACAGTACACAGTATCGTTAAATCTTTGTGTCTTCTTATTGACAGTACACTGTATCGTTAAATCTTGTGTCTTCTTATTGACATAATGTGTGCTCGTTAAATCTTTTGTATTCTTATTCACAGTACACAGTATTGTTAAATCTTGTTTCTTCTTATTGACACGACACATTATTGTTAAATCTTGTGTTTTCTTATTGATAGTACACAGTATCGTTAAATCTTGTGTCTTTTTATTGACAGTACACAGTATCGTTAAATCTTCTGTCTTCTTATTGATAGTACACAGTATTGTTAAATCTTGTGTTTTCTTACTGACAGTACACATT
>NW_013837806.1:0-404 GCF_000517525.1 Limulus polyphemus
CGCGCCCTGCTTGGAAGAAGGTGTCTAGCTTAAGCCCTGTGACAAAGAACTATTGGGCACAATGGGACCAGTTGAAGCTTGAGATGGGAAACTGCAGATGGGAAAGTGACGACCTGGTAAACATTTATACCGAGAAAGTTATGGGAAGTTGTGCTGCGTCAATCCCATGATACTTTAACAGGAGGAATCTCGGAGTTAAGAAGACATTGAGTCACCTACGACAGAGATTTTACTGGATAGGTATGAGGAAAGATGTGGAAGAATGGTGCAGAACATTCAGTACATGTTGTGCTAAAAGGGGACCCAAGCATGAGGAACGTGCTCCAATGAAGTTATATCAAGTTGGCACAGCAATGGAAAGAGTAGCCATTGACATTGCTGGTCCTCTGTCCCAAACTCGTGCT
>NW_013837807.1:0-404 GCF_000517525.1 Limulus polyphemus
GCTGTGAATTGAGGAGTTCGAAATAAATTACTTCTTTGATGTCCCACCAAATGCAAAGCATCACTTTCTGCGGATGGAGTCCAGGTTTTGGGGTCGGAAGTGGTTTTTGTCAAGGAGTGAGACATTGTTTTTGGCGTTTAATATTCGCATATAGAATCCATTTTTCATCATCGGTGACAATTCTGTCTAAAAATAGTTCACGCGCATAACGCGCCAGAAGAGACGAAGCAACGTTCACACTTTGGAAACGATGATCATCGGAGAGCTCGTGAGGCACCCAACACCTTCTTTGTGGAGTTTCCCCATATTCCTTAGATGTTTACGTATTGTTTCATGAGAGACACATACAATTTCAGGGTCATTTCACGAGTGTGTTACCTTGGGCTAGACTCAACAAGCGTCTT
>NW_013837808.1:0-734 GCF_000517525.1 Limulus polyphemus
GTCATAACCTTATGTGTAGAATCAAAAAGTTCTTAAGTCATAACCTTATGAGTAGAATCAAAAATTCTTAAGTCATAACCTTATATGTAGAATCAAAAAGTTCTTAAGTCATAATCTTATGTGTAGTATCAAAAAGTTCTTAAGTCATAACTTTATATGTAGGATCAAAAAGTTTATAAGTCATAACCTTATGTGTAGAATCAAAAAGTTCTTAAGTCATAACCTTATATGTAGAATCAAAAAGTTCTTAAGTCATAACCTTATGTGTAGAATCAAAAAGTTCTTAAGTCATGACCTTATGTGTAGTATCAAAAAGTTCTTAAGTCATAACTTTATATGTAGAATCAAAAAATTCTTAAGTCATAACCTTATGTGTAGAATCAAAAAGTTCTTAAGTCATAATCTTATGTGTAGAATCAAAAAGTTCTTAAGTCATAACCTTATGAGTAGAATCAAAAATTTCTTAAGTCATAACCTTATATGTAGAATCAAAAAGTTCTTAAGTCATAATCTTATGTGTAGTATCAAAAAGTTCTTAAGTCATAACTTTATATGTAGGATCAAAAAGTTTATAAGTCATAACCTTATGTGTAGAATCAAAAAGTTCTTAAGTCATAACCTTATATGTAGAATCAAAAAGTTCTTAAGTCATAACCTTATGTGTAGAATCAAAAAATTCTTAAGTCATAACCTTATGTGTAGAATCAAAAAGTTCTTAAGTCATAATCTTATGT
>NW_013837809.1:0-403 GCF_000517525.1 Limulus polyphemus
GTTCTTATGGACTGAAAATAACATATATTGATAGGACCTAGGTCTATTAAACTTTATACTTAACATAGTTATACAGCCTGTTGGTAGTAACATAGAGTTACTGTTCTTATGGACTGAAAATAACCTATATTCATAGGACCTAGCTCCATTAATCTTCATACTTAACATAGTTATACAGCCTGTTGGTAGTAACATAGAGTTACTGTTCTTATGGGCTGAAAATAACTTATATTAATAGGACCTAGGTTCATTAATCTTCATACTTAACATAGTTATACAGCCTGTTGGTAGTAACATAGAGTTACTGTTCTTATGGACTGAAAATAACCTATATTAATAGGACCTAGGTTCATTAATCTTCATACTTAACATAGTTATACAGCCTGTTGGTAGTAACATAGAG
>NW_013837810.1:0-400 GCF_000517525.1 Limulus polyphemus
TAGAGTACCAGAAGCCATACAGAAACTTTCTGGTGTGACAGGACATTATGCAAGTTTGTGGGGACCAGTGTGGGTAACTATTGAGCTCATGGGCATAAAGGACAGACACAAAGTATACTTGGCTGACATTGAAGAACCATGCATATTAGGGTTGGACTACTTACTACTGAGGAAGTGTGTAGTTAACTTTGATAAAATGACGTTTGGAAATAACAAAGGCCAAATTCCAGTAAGTGTTGCTGCATCTCTTGATTTGCTTGTCTCAGCACTTAAGTCAACTACCATACCCCCTATGTCAGAAAAAATAATTTGGGGTAGAATAAAAGAACATCCGCAAGGAAGCCCGATGCTTGTGGATGCAGTGGAAGACCCATCCAGGCCAGCAGACGTAAAGATTGAA
>NW_013837811.1:0-404 GCF_000517525.1 Limulus polyphemus
TAGTATCGTTAAATCTTAAGTCTTTTTATTGATAGTACACAGTATTGCTAAATCGTGTGTCTTCTTATTGATAGTACACAGTATTGTTAAATCTTGTGTCTTCTTATTGACAGTACACATTATTGTTAAATCTTGTGTCTTCTTATTGACAGTACACAGTATCGTTAAATCTTGTGTCTTCTTATTGACAGTACACAGTATCGTTAAATCTTGTGTCTTCTTATTGAAAGGACACATTATTGTTAAATCTTATGTTTTCTTACTGTCAGTACACAGTATCTTTAAATCTTGTGTCTTCTTATTGACAGTACACAGTATCATTAAATAGTGTGTCTTCTTATTGACAGTACACAGTATCGTTAAATATTGTGTCTTTTTATTGATAGTACACAGTATTGCTAAAT
>NW_013837812.1:0-404 GCF_000517525.1 Limulus polyphemus
GCCTCTGCGTGCATTGTTGTAAGACTATACAATGCTTACAGGCAGTTGATACAAGTAGTATGACGAGTGTGCGCGTGGTTACACAACTTTGTGATAGAGAAGACGTATGTGTGTATTGTGTGTGCTTCTACGTATATTTGTGTGTTGTACATGTGTGTTTATATATTTATATTTAAATCTGGAACACTGGTTCAATACATGGATTAAACCCGAACAGGCAACTTTAGATATCAAAGTGCTTTTTGTTTAAGTACCTGCAATGAAGTTTCCAAGAAAAGCGCTTACCTGTTGAAGCGATCGTGTTTTAACTTGCACTGCCGTGTTTAAACCGGTTTTAAGAGTGCCGTATATAAAAGGGACTGACTTCAGTGAATTATATCATATATTTTGCATATTTGAGTGTT
>NW_013837813.1:0-404 GCF_000517525.1 Limulus polyphemus
TTCTAACGTGTAATTCCATACTTGTGTTTAGATGTTGTTTGATTGTTTAAAAGACCTCAATTTCTGAAGTGACAGCGCCCTCTTAAGACATACATGTCCTGTGTGTATGAACTGCTTATATTACATAGGCCTGCGATGGTTTTAGTGTCTTGAAATCTTTGCATGTTCTACAGTAATTCCTGAGCACTGAATCCGAAAAGATGTCCATTTTTCTCCCTCACGTACAGATTTTTCACAAAACGACATATGTACTTTTACATAAGTGAATCATTTTCATTGAAATCGGGTCACATTTTGTTATGTTTAAAATGTTGACCAATCGCGAAGTGAGAGTCTTATCAATCGTTCTAGATCTCACGAGAAACACACCACTAGTATATAAATGGTAAACAGGCTGCATAACG
>NW_013837814.1:0-519 GCF_000517525.1 Limulus polyphemus
TTATATTATAGGTAATATGTAGATGCTGGTCCTCATCAGCTGTTAAGTGGTCCGTTGAGGCTGTAAATAAAAATAACATTAAAATAATTAATTATTAGTGTCAATTCACTTAGAACAGAACTAATAACATTTCATTCAATATACCAGTCAAATTATTTAATACCAAATATGGTAGAAAAAACAAAATACTGACCAATTTAACTGGCAGAGAGTAATCGACCTGTTCTATCTGGATAAATGCATTTTGTCTTTTATGACTATTTCGAGAAATCAAGCGTGACGTGACGAGACACACGCTGGTTATATGTAGGTTAGATAGATTGTTTTGATATCAATCACGTCCTGCCATCTAACGACTAAATATGAAACTGTTATTTATGAAATATGGAAATAATATATGCTGATAAATAGAACATACTGCTAAGTAGTAGTTTTCCTTTTTATCACTTCCCAACAAAAAACACGTGTAGTAGAAGAACAGAATAATACTGCTTTTATACAAACCGTGAAACACTCAAT
>NW_013837815.1:0-422 GCF_000517525.1 Limulus polyphemus
TTTTGTGTTGCCACAGCTGTAGAATGCATGGTAGGATAAACATCTTTTGTATTGTCACAGCTGTAGAATACATATTAGATAATCATATTTTGTGTTGTCACAGCTGTAGAATATATGGTAGGATAATCATCTTTTGTATTGTCACAGCTGTAGAATACGTGGTAGGATAATCATCTTTTGTGTTGTCACAGCTGTAGAATACATGGTAGGATAACCATCTTTTGTATTGTCACAGCTGTAGAATACATGGTAGGATAATCATATTTTTTGTTGTCACAGGTTTATTATACGTGATAAGATAAACATCTTTTGTGTTGTCACAGCTGTAGAATACATAGTAGGATAAACATATTTTGTGTTGTCACAGCTGTAGAGTATATGGTAGGATAATCATATTTTGTGTTGTCACAGCTGTAGAATAC
>NW_013837816.1:0-404 GCF_000517525.1 Limulus polyphemus
TGAGCTTGTATTTACAGGCTAAGGAATCTGAGTTAAACTGACAGTTTAAAATGGCACATATTGTGTCATGCCCTAAATCAGTTCTGTTCTCCGTTACGATCTTTCTCACCGTTGAAAATGACCTTTTACTCGATGCATTGAAATGTGCTACAACAAGTAGACAGTATAACACAACAAAGTATAACAATGTTAAACAGAATAAGTAAATATCTATTTTATCCTGGTTGACACTCTGTGAAGTTGAATTTTGCGACTCTATTCGTTTTGTTAAGTTATTTAAAAGGTTGATATCGGGAGATCCTGGTTGTGTGTCGGGAAACAGGACTCCATATTGAGAAACTCCCACCTAGATCGGAAAAGTTGGCAAGCCTGCATTTTAAAACTACAAATAAATGACCTTATAA
>NW_013837817.1:0-907 GCF_000517525.1 Limulus polyphemus
TTGAATTATATAGTATCCATCGTAGGTTTAGATTATATAGTAACCATCGTAGGTTTGAATTATATAGTATCCATCGTAGGTTTAGATTATATAGTAACCATCGTAGGTTTGAATTATATATAGTAACTATCGTAGGTTTGAATTATATAGTAACCATCATAAGTTTGAATTTTATAGTATCCATCGTAGGTTTGAATTATATAGTAACTATCATAAGTTTGAATTATATAGTATCCATCGTAGGTTTGGGTTATGTAGTAACAATCATAGGTTTGGGTTATGAATTAACAGTCCCAGCTTTGGGTTATGTAGTAATAGTCCTAGGTTTGGGTTATTTAGTAACAGTTACAGGTTTCAGGTATGTAGTAATAATCCTAGGTTTGGGTTATATAGTAATAGTCATTGGTTTGGGTTATATAGTAACAGTTACAGGTTTCGGGTACGTAGCAATAATCCTAGGTTTGGGTTATATAGTAATAGTCATTGGTTTGGGTTATTTAGTAACAGTTACATGTTTCAGGTATGTAGTAATAGTCATTGGTTTGGGTTATTTAGTAATAGTCCTAGGTTTGGGTTATTTAGTAACAGCTCCAGGTTTCGAGTATGTTGTAATAGTCCTGAGTTTGAGTTATATAGTAACAGTTCCAGGTTCGGGTTATGTAGTAATAGTCCTATGAGCCTGGTATCCTAGATGTTAATATCCTAGGATGTTTTGTATGACTAGCTGTTATCTTATCGCCCTGTAAGTGTGTTAGGATGTTTTGTAATAACTAGCTATTATCTTACCTCCCTGTAAGTCTTATATTACATTTTGTATGACTAGCTGTTATCTTATCGCCCTGTAAGTGTGTTAGGACGTTTTGTAATAACTAGCTATTATCTTACCTCCCTGTAAGTCTATATTACA
>NW_013837818.1:0-595 GCF_000517525.1 Limulus polyphemus
TTATGAATGTCAAAAAATTTAGTGTAAGGATTTTTAAAATGATTGTTATCAAAGTTAACAAAATCTAGTGGTAAAAGGACTAAAAAGAGAGTTATCCAAGTCAACAAAATCTAGTGAAAGAAAGTCTATAAAGACCACTATGAATGTCAAAATATCTAGTGTAAGAATTTCAAAAATACCGTTATCAAAGTTAACAAAATCTACTGGAAGAAGGACTAAAAAGACATTTATCCAAGTCAACAAAATCGAGTGAAACAAAGACTATAAAGACTATTATAAATTTCAAAATATCTAGTGTAAGAATTACTAAAAAGACAGTTATCAAAGTCGTAAATATATAATGTAAGAAGGACAAAAAGACCATTATGAATGTCAAAAAATGTGGTGTAATTAGGACTAAAAAGACCATTATGAATGTCAAAATATCTAGTGTGAGAATTACTAAAAATACCGTTATCAAAGTTAACAAAATCTAGTGGAAGAAGGACTAAAAAGACAGTTATCCAAGTCAGCAAAATCTAGTGAAAGAAGGACTAGAAATACCGTTATCAAAGTCGCAAAAATCTAGTGGCAGAAAGATGAAAAGACCGTTATC
>NW_013837819.1:0-404 GCF_000517525.1 Limulus polyphemus
AGCTGACGTTACCATAACTACCGTGTGTAAGTCCTAAGGCAGTCTGTCGAACGCTGTTAGCATATACAATGATACGTGATGTTGATATATAAGCATTTGGCATTATAATTATCACACGTACAGACAAACGTATAGTCGCATACATGAATCCGTTACACAAAAAACACAACTGTCAGGCAACAAATATATAAAATTTAGTTAGATGTAAAATTTGAAGTTTGTTAGTGGCAAATTGCATACCCAGCTTTGCCCTTGGTGAATGCCAGGCAGATCTGGTGAAGTCTACAAGTAAAAGTGAACTCTCAGTCCATAATGGGTTTTCTTCTTGAAGCTCTCTAATGCACATTAAATGTCTAACATTAAACGTTTTGTTGGTTATTTTAAGGAGACTGCACTTTTCCGTC
>NW_013837820.1:0-404 GCF_000517525.1 Limulus polyphemus
TCTTTTTATTCCTTCTTACATTAGATTTTTTAAAATTCATAATGGTCTTTTTAGTCTTTTTTACACTAGATTTTGTCTACAATATACCGGTATTTTTAGTCCTTTTTACTCCAGATTTTTTCGACTTTGATAACGGTAATTTTATTTTTCTAACATTAGGTTATTACTTTTTAGTCTTTATTACACTAAATTTTTTTGACTTTGATAACAGTCTTTTTAATTCTTCTTCCAACAGGTTTTAATGGATTTGATTACGGTCTTTTTAGTTCTTCTTACACTGGATTTCTTCGACTTTGACAACGTTGTTTTTAGTCCTGCTTACACTAGATATTTTCGACTTTGATAACGGTCTTTTTAATCTTTCTTCCAACAGATTTTGATGGATTTGATCACGGTCTTTTTAG
>NW_013837821.1:0-404 GCF_000517525.1 Limulus polyphemus
GGTATACTGGACAGTTCTCGGCACAATTCAATATAAACATACGTTTAGAAAGTTAGGTATACTGGATAGTTCTCAGCACAATTCAATATAAACATACGTTTAGAAAGTTAAGTATACTGGACAGTTCTCGGCACAATTCAATATAAACATACGTTTAGAAAGTTAAGTATACTGGACAGTTCTTAGCACAATTCAATATAAACATGCGTTTAGAAAGTTAAGTATACTGGACAGTTCTCGGCACAATTCAGTACAAACATACGTTTAGAAAGTTAAGTATAGTGGACAGTTCTCGGCACAATTCAGTATAAACATACGTTTAGAAAGTTAGCTATACTGGACAGTTCTCGGCACAATTCAGTACAAACATACGTTTAGAAAGTTAAGTATACTGGACAGTTCTC
>NW_013837822.1:0-696 GCF_000517525.1 Limulus polyphemus
GTGTATTATATGTATGATGTTTTTAGTTATCTTATAATGGTGTACTGTGTATTATATGTATGATGCTTTTAGTTATCTTATAGTAGTGTACTGCGTATTATATATATGATGTTTTTAGTTATCTTATAGTAGTGTACTGCGTATTATATATATGATGTTTTTAGTTATCTTATAGTGATGTACTGCATATTGTCGGTATGATGTTTTTAGTTATCTTGTAGTGGTGTACTGCGTATTATATGTATGATGTTTTTAGTTATCTTGTAGTGGTGTACTGTGTATTATATGTATGATGTTTTTAGTTATATTGTAGTGATGTACTGCATATTATATGTATGATGTTTTTAGTTATCTTGTAGTGGTGTACTGTGTATTATATGTATGATGTTTTTAGTTATCTTATAATGGTGTACTGTGTATTATATGTATGATGTTTTTAGTTATCTTATAGTGGTGTACTGTGTATTATATGTATGATGTTTTTAGTTATCTTATAGTGATGTACTGCATATTGTCGGTATGATGTTTTTAATTATCTTGTAGTGGTGTACTGTGTATTATATGTATGATGTTTTTAGTTATCTTTCATATGACAATAAACATATTTATATAGAAATTGATAAATATGTAGCATTGATGTTACTGATATATTCGTCTAAATTATTTCAATATAAATATCTCTTCACTAGTGAAGAA
>NW_013837823.1:0-404 GCF_000517525.1 Limulus polyphemus
CGCAAAGTTTCCCAGGGTATGTGGCCGGATTTTGCCATTGACCTTTCTTTGTGTCTTCGTGGATCCTCACACGTTACAAGAAGCCGCACTTTGCTTACCACAGCTGAGGTATAAGTTGTTGCATGAGGGGAGGGGGGGTATGCGGTCATGATCCCCCTTTGGCTTGTATTTTCGCACTTTTCGCGCGGGAATAGACGCCTTAGCTTCCACTGAAATTTGAATTCGTTGTAGCAAATGATTCAACAATTGTCTATTCACAAGTTTGAACTCATTGTAATATCTCAGTAATTAACTCTGTAAATTTTTATTGCGCTATTTTAAGGTAAATTCTGCCTGTACCTACCTGCAGCTAGTAATTCAGGATCTCATATCTCACACCTTAAAGTGCTCGTGCTATAACACTG
>NW_013837824.1:0-404 GCF_000517525.1 Limulus polyphemus
AAGGTTTTTATGGAGTAGTTATACCAAGTAAGGCTAAAGATGAATATGGTGGTTATAAATTCGGTAACTAGAGTTACACCAAGGTGTTCGTGGTGTTGTGGTACCAAATAACGCTAAAGATGAGTATGGTGGTTATAAAATTGGTAACTAGAGTTACACCTAGGTGTTCGTGGGGTTGCTGTACCAAATAACGCTAAAGATGAGTATTGGGGTTATAATTTCGGTAACTAGAGTTAAACCTATGTGTTCATGGAGTAGTTGTACCAAGTAAAGCAAAAGATAAGTATGATGGTTATGAATTCGGTAACTAGAGTTACGCCTACGTATTCATGGAATTGTTGTACCAAGTAACGCTAAAGATGCGTATGGTGGTTACAAATTCGGTAACTAGAGTTACACCTAGG
>NW_013837825.1:0-404 GCF_000517525.1 Limulus polyphemus
AATTACAAACAAACAAACAAGCTTGGTGAAATCAAATGGGTGTGGCTCTAATATTTTCGTGACACTCGCAACTACATAAAATGTTCGAAACATGAGCATTTTAAACTATAATTAACCATTTCTATCACTGCATATAAATAACTGATGCTATTTTTATGGCTAGCAATACAGCCATAATAATTCAATCTATAAAAAGTAATATCTCTCTCATATGTGTGACAGAAACTGTGCACTCTTACGTCTAAGAACACGAATTCTGCCATTATATTATACCCAGATGGCATAGATAAGCACAATTCAATCCTTTAAAACCTTATATTAATTTGGTAAACACAAGAAATATAATGTGATATTCTTAGAAAAAAGTATGGATTTGAAACTATACCAGTAAATCTCGTATTAAA
>NW_013837826.1:0-404 GCF_000517525.1 Limulus polyphemus
TTATTACCTTATTATAAACCCAAAGAATATGAACTTGTTTAAGACTTGTTATATTATTACCTCGTTATAAACCCTAAGAATATGAACTTGTTTAAATACTTGTTATATTATTACCTTAATATAAACCCCGAGAATATGAACTTTTTAAAGACTTGTTATATTATTACCTGATATAAACCTCAAGAACATGAACTTGTTTAAAGACTTGTTATATCATTACCTTGTTACAAACCCTAAGAATATGAAATTGTTAAAATATTTGTTATATTGTTACCTCATTATAAACCCTTAGAGTATGAACTTGTTTAAAGACTTGTTTTATTATTACCTTATTATAAACCCAGACAATATGAACCTATTTCAAGACTTGTTATATTATTAACTCATTATAAACCCTAAGAATG
>NW_013837827.1:0-761 GCF_000517525.1 Limulus polyphemus
CAAAATGGATATCCTTTCATCAAAATTCTCAGTAGTTATTTCATAATCTGTTATGAAAATTTCGGCTAGCTTCAATTTTACTGTTTTTTATTATCTTTAGTGATATTGTAAATAAATAACAGCTTTAAAAATAAGGTTATTCAAACAAAATCCGAGCATCTAATAGTCCATGACGTCTTCTTATAAATTAAACTCTACCTCTTGGATTCTTTTTACTCATAATTAGCGAAAGTTTATTTTTTTAGCTTTTCACGGGACATAATACTTTCGTAAATGCTATAATGTCTCACTCTTGAGCTTTCCGACGACATAAGCACTAGCCGACATTTCTCTATTAATTTTGCTTCAAAAAAACACTTTTCTCCATTTTCCAAAAAAATTAATATTTTCACAGAAAAGCCAAGGGTGTTGAAATATGAAGAAAAATAAATTTTTTCAAAATTTGGGAAAAAAACATGGAGAGATGCCCTTGATGCAAGACGTTCAAAATGGATATCGTTTCATCAAAATTCTCAGTAGTTATTTAATAATCTGTTATGAAAATTTCGGCTAGCTTCAATTTTACTGTTTTTTATTATCTTTAGTTATATTGTAAATAAAGAACAGCTTTAAAAATAAGGTTATTCAAACAAAATCCAAGCATCTAATAGTCCATGACGTCTTCTTATAAATTAAACTCTACCTCTTGGATTCTTTTTACTCATAATTAGCGAAAGTTTAAGTTTTTTTGACTTCTCATTTACATAATACTTTTCGTAAAT
>NW_013837828.1:0-403 GCF_000517525.1 Limulus polyphemus
ACATGATTACATAACATTTCTAGGTTGTTGTAGAATAATGAAATGAGTACATAACATTTCTAGGTTGTTGTAGAATAATGACATGATTACATAACATTTCTAGGTTGTTGTAGAATAATGAAATGATTACATAACATTTCTAGGTTGTTGTAGAATAATGAACTTATTACATAACATTTCTAGATTGTTGTAGAATTATGAAATGAGTACATAACATTTCTAGGTTGTTGTAGAATTACGAAGTGATTACATAACATTTCTAGGTTGTTGTAGAATAATGAAATGATTACATAACATTTCTAGGTTGTTGTAGAATAATGAAATGATTACATAACATTTCTAGGTTGTTGTAGAATTACGAAGTGATTACATAACATTTCTAGGTTGTTGTAGAATAATGACA
>NW_013837829.1:0-326 GCF_000517525.1 Limulus polyphemus
TAGGTGTTCATGGAGTAGTTGTGCCAAATAAGGCTAAAGATGAGTATGGTGATTATAAATTCGGTAACTAGAGTTAAACCTAGGTGTTCGTGGTGTTGTTGAACCAAATAACGCTAAAGATGAGTATGCGGGTTATAAATTCGGTAACTAGAGTTACACCTTGGTGTTCATGGAGTAGTTGTACCAAGTAAGGATAAAGATGAGTATGGTGGTTATAAATTCGGTAACTATAGTTACACCTAGGTGTTCATGTAGTAGTTGTGCCAAGTAAAGCTAAAGATGAGTATGGTGGTTATAAATTCGGTAACTATAGTTACACCCAGGTG
>NW_013837830.1:0-403 GCF_000517525.1 Limulus polyphemus
ATGTTTACATTAGTAATAACTGTACTGGTACAGATTCAAGGACTTAGCCTACACTGAGATTTCCCATGTTTACATTAGTAATAACTGTACTGGTACAGATTTAAGGACTTAGCCTACACTGGGATTTCCCATGTTTACATTAGTAATAACTGTACTGGTACAGATTCAAGGATTTAGCCTACACTGGGATTTCCCATGTTTACATTAGTAATAACTGTACTGGTACAGATTTAAGGATTTAGCCTACACTGGGATTTCCCATGTTTACATTAGTAATAACTGTACTAACACAGATTTAAGGATTTAGCCTACACTGGGATTTCCCATGTTTACATTAGTAATAACTGTACTGGTACAGATTCAAGGATTTAGCCTACACTGGGATTTCCCATGTTTATGTCAA
>NW_013837831.1:0-404 GCF_000517525.1 Limulus polyphemus
CTGTCACATTATAACGCCCCCACGGCTGAAAGGGCGAGCATGTTTGGTGGGACGGGGATTCGAACCCGCGACCCGCAGATTGCGAGTAGAGCACCCTAGCCACCTGGACATGCCGAACCTAGGTATAGAGTCAAGTAGCAACACAGTACCAATAGTACAGTGTATAAACAAACACTAACCTTTATGAATATAGAAAATGATAAATAAATTGTTCGAATATTTATACACTAATTAAAATGTAACCACGTTAAATGTGATAGTAAGAAAAACAAAATATTAAATATAGTATGAAATATAAAGTAATAAATAAAGTTACATATTCTGTAAAAGCTGAAAAGTAAAGGCGATAAGATTCAAAAATATTCAACAATAAATATAAGATTTGGAAAGTAAGTAACAACAAT
>NW_013837832.1:0-404 GCF_000517525.1 Limulus polyphemus
AAATAGAGTTACACCTAGGAGTTCGTGGAGTTGTTGTAGCAAATAACGCTAAAGATGAGTACAATAGTTCTAAATTCGGTAACTAGAGTTACACATAGGTGTTCGTGGAGTTCTTGTACCAAATAACGCTAAAGATGAATATTTTTGGGTTACACATTCGGTAACTAGAGTTACACATAGGTGTTCATGGAGTAGTTGTATCAAGTAAGGCTAAAGATGAGTATGTTGGATATAAATTCGGTAACTAGAGTTACATATAGGTATTTATAGATTAGTTGTACAAAGTAAGGCTAAATATGAGTATGTTGGAAATAAATTCGGTAACTATAGTTTCACCTAGGTATTTATGGAGTAGTTGTACCAAGTAAGGCTAAAGATGAGTATGGTGGTTATAAATTCTGTAA
>NW_013837833.1:0-405 GCF_000517525.1 Limulus polyphemus
TACATGTACTGGATGTTGTTTACCATTTGAAAGACTTTAAACATTAGGATCGTACAGTATCATGGTTAGAGTTTGAACTATCAACCAACAATATGGTACTTATATATGTATCAAGTAATGAGGAAAACAAAGTACAGTATCATGGTTAGAGTTTGAACTATCAACCAACAATATGGTACTTCTATATGTATCAAGTAATGAGGAAAACAAAGTAACAGTATCATGGTTAGAGTTTGAACTATCAACCAACATTATGGTACTTATATATGTATCAAGTGATGAGAAAAACAAAGTAACAGTATCATGGTTAGAGTTTCAACTATCAACCAACATTACAGTACTTATATATGTATCAAGTAATGAGAAAACAAAGTACAGTATCATGGTTAGAGTTTGAACTACCAA
>NW_013837834.1:0-403 GCF_000517525.1 Limulus polyphemus
GGATTCTAGCGTTGTAAGTTCGCAGACATTCCGCTGTGCCATTGGGGGGCAAAAAGTAAGAGTGCTAAAACATTGGGGTATATTTTAGATGTGTATTATGTATACTGACGGTAACACTGAAGAAGCATTGACGTTATTCAGGACAAAGTTAAATAAAGTATCAGAAAAAAACTCCATCCTGTGAAATTTACGTATTATATTGTTTTTATTTCGTCGTTAACGATAAAAGTATTTTAATGTTGATTTTAAAGATTCATTTTAAGTATGTTTTGACTTTAGATTGGTAGGGATCTAACCTGGGTTTTTAAAAATATTAAATTGAAAGATCAAAACGTCAACATTTTATTTAGACTATAAGTTTTAAATGTTATCACTTTCCAAAAAAATGTTTAGTAGTTTTTCT
>NW_013837835.1:0-404 GCF_000517525.1 Limulus polyphemus
TCTTTTTTGCTTCTGTCTAAGTATCACCTAACGTATTTCTGTAAGATTTGGTATTTCGTAAAGTTTCAGGTGTCTCTCTTTTTTTGAAATTGCACTTGAACAATATTTATATAAGCTGCTTAAAACAACAGGAGTTGTAATGGTTTTTACACATGTATTATGAACACGAGAAGAGACGTTATAGTTATGCATGCATAATTAGACTTATTGGATTGGTAAACACTATATTCCTTGGGTTGTATCTTGCAAACCTCAAGACGTAGAATAATCACAAGGATATATCTTCCTAGAAATATACATGAGTGTTCTTCTTTATCACATGATTGCGTGATATGTATAACTTTTGATGTACTCTATTAATAAGTAGTGTTTTATCTCATTTTGTCCTTTTATTCGAAAACTGT
>NW_013837836.1:0-437 GCF_000517525.1 Limulus polyphemus
TGCAGAGTCTATGACAAAGTTGCACCTTTGGCCATCTAGCTTTCCTGTCACATAGACACTGTGTGTGTTTGGCATTCTACACCTAGCCATTGGGACTTTCATGATGGGGGTTGGTGAGTGTTCCTCAACACCAACCACTACTGGTCTCCTTGAGGCCGACTTGTTGGTAATATTCTTCCTACACTGGCTCCTCAAATGTCTGTGCTTTCCACAGTTCCAACAACCTTTCTTGGTAGCAGCCTTTACTGCTGTATCGTCTCCCCTGTGTTGAAGTTACCAGCATTGAGCTCTCTTGTGCTCAGGTTTGTTACAGTGCCAGCAAAGTCCCTCAAACTTCTCTGAAAGCTGACCTTTTCTGGCCTTGAATCCAGATGACTGTACCAACCTCGGTACCTCTGTGCTGGCTCGAATTTGAATCCTACATTAAGTAGCTCTGG
>NW_013837837.1:0-404 GCF_000517525.1 Limulus polyphemus
GTCAATAAGAAGACAGAAGATTTAACGATACTGTGTACTGTCAATAAGAAGGCACAAGATTTAACAATACTGTGTACTGTCAATAAGAAGACACAAGATTTAACGATACTGTGTACTGTCAATAAGAAGACACAAGATTTAACGATACTGTGTACTGTCAGTAATAAGACACAATATTCAACGATAATGTGTACTGTCCGTAAGAAGACACAAGATTTAACGATACTGTGTACTGTCAATAAGAAAACACAAATTTCAACGATAATGTGTACTGTCAGTAAGAAAACACAAGATTTAACAATAATGTGTCCTGTCAATAAGAAGACACAAGATTTTACGATACTGTGTACTGTCAATAAGAAGACACAAGATTTAACAATAATGTGTACTGTCAGTAAGAAAAC
>NW_013837838.1:0-404 GCF_000517525.1 Limulus polyphemus
TAATATAAAGAATGAAGATCCACCCATAAAGGTAACAGTTCCTAGATAATGTTTACTAGGTTATAGTCGAAGCCCTGAAGTGACATCAGTAGATAGTTTATAGCTCGTGCTGTGAACGGTTCGGTAAGTAGTGCAGCGATGTTAACGGTTCGGTAAGTAGCACAATAATGTAAATGGTTCGGTAAGTAGTACAGCGATGTGAACGGTTCGGTTAGTAGTACAACGATGTGAACGGTTCGATAAGTAGTACAGCGATGTGAACGGTTCGGTTAGTAGTACAACGATGTGTGAATGGTTCGGTAAGTAGTACAATAATGTAAATGGTTCGGTTAGTAGTACAACGATGTGAATGGTTCGGTAAGTAGTACAATAATGTAAATGGTTCGGTAAGTAGTACAATAATG
>NW_013837839.1:0-404 GCF_000517525.1 Limulus polyphemus
GATTAAAATGGTCTCTTCATCGGACAAGGGTTAAGATACCCAATATGAACCTAAGTAATATGAACAATAAAAATTCTCTAATTGCATTGGAAAGACCACTAGCAAGAAGGAAATTAACCTAAGTTGGAAGGTCAAAAACAGTTTAAAAACTACTTAGAACGTTTATGGGCTATTTATTACGATAGTATTTTTAGAAATCATTCAAAGATGCGATATTGCATTTCAATGATTTGGACAATTTGAGGCCAAACTAAAAATAGTACCTGTTTTACAGCACATGAATAAAATCACGTAATGGGAATAACACCAAGTTGCTTTTACTTTATGATTTTATCGAATATGGATTTTTTTCCTCAACTCAGATATTTTGGATGGATATTTAGCAGAGATCACATCATTAAGTA
>NW_013837840.1:0-1083 GCF_000517525.1 Limulus polyphemus
TTCCTTGACGACCTAATACTTGAAGAAACGCCACGACTTCGAGAAAGAATCAGTCAAGAATTAAGAAGATAAAGAAGTGAAAAACAGCACAAGGTATGACAAACTAGAGTACAGAGAGAGGTTTGCTACTGAAGCAAAGACAGTGTACATGATCACGAAGAATCTGAAGAAACACTATGGAACCAATCAGGACAGATCTCTGCCAACAACATATGGGATATCTATATCAAGTGAGATTGAGAAGAAAAAAAGAACATTTCCACGTTTGTGCTTGAAGATCAAACTACATAAATAAAGCCAGTCTCATTGCAAGCTGACATGTTAACATCTAAGATAAAACGTGGAATTTATTTTCCTTTGCAGAATCCTTCTGTACAGAAAAGAAATGGGTTTGTACAGGTTGATTGATATAGTTATATGTTTCATATAAGTCATGTAAATTCACTCATGTGGTGTGAACAGTTTTTCTGGCTCCAGATTCACTAAAAGTTTCAATCAATATTTTCCCTCAACAATATTCCTATTTCGCTTATGTTCCAAAATCTGAAATAAAGAAATGAAAAATAAAGATTTAAAAACGTGTATGTGTTAAATGTTTTATTTAATAACAAATAGCAATATAAAGTGACAGAGCAAGGTAAAAGTCCTTGTGTAACTTCGAGTATGCAAAAATCATTTGTGTGATTTTTGTTGAAAGGGTAAAGTTTAGTAATAGAAACTTTTTTACATGACATTTCTATGATCATGTCCATTTCCAGGTGAATCTAATCTTTCCTGTTTCCTACTAATTACACTTGAGTAAACATTCAAAATACGTAGTAGCTGTTCTGTATTCTCTGGTTACTTCTCTCATTTGATATCTGTATTTGCCATAAAGTGTAATGTTTAAGTTTCTCTATATGTTGGAATGGCTTCATTTACTTTACATTGTTTTGATTGTAACCTGAAAACATTTTAATGAAAATGGTACATTTGCTGTTCATTTTCATACCTTTTAGGGATTTATACAAATATACAGTGCTGAAAATGTTTCAAGAATTAACTGAACAAAATGGATGCAACAACACAAAGACACACAGTACT
>NW_013837841.1:0-952 GCF_000517525.1 Limulus polyphemus
AACTGCTTGTTTAGTTTTCTGATGTAATTGAAGTAATGGGAGTTGAACCTTTACCTTGTCATTATCTATATTTTATATATATTCTTTTTCTTGATCATGTATTTAAGTGCAAATTTTGTAAATTAACAGGTGTCTTTGCATTTTGTTTCTATTGAGTTAACACTTTCCTTTCCTGAAAATGTATCTCTGATAGATTCTTACCTCTTCATACAGTTAAGCTACCTTCCTTACATATCTCTCATAAAGATTTGCATATCACTGGACTTTATCCCTAAATGTAGTTGGAATATCTTCACGAAATTTGGCAGCTATTCAATTAGTATTACAAATCATTCACATACAAAAAGTCATATTTCTTAGTGAAGTATTTTTAATAAAATAGAATAAAGATTTGTCCATGAATGCATTGAGTATTTGTTTTGAATAGTCCGTGTGCAAAGTAATTTTCATGTTAAAATTAAAAATACTTTTTGTCATCTCAAATTTCCTTTGTGTAATCCCTAAAAACCTCCTAAATGCATTTCAAACGTTTTTTTCACTAAATCCTTATTGTTTATATGTCATGCACAGTAAAGGGTACCCGGGGCGATAGGGATAAAGGCCAGTGATATGCAAATCTTTTTTAGAGATATGTATGGAAGGTAGCTTAACTGTATGAAGAGGTAAGTATCTATCAGAAGAGCTATAAGTATTAAATCTATAAAGACTTTAAACAGTACAAAAATGTCATGTGGTCACTCAAATTGACCTAGCCCATATTGACAGTGTTAATGAGAGTCTGTTTAATTCTGCTGTATTAAGGGTTTATATCATATGTTGTTTTTTAATTCAGTGTTAAAAAAATTTCCATGAATTCTGTGTTAAAGAGCATTCTGATGAGAATATTATGCACTTTTAATCATTATTAAAAGAACTGCATTGTATTGTAATGTATATTATGTCCTGACAATGG
>NW_013837842.1:0-464 GCF_000517525.1 Limulus polyphemus
ATCGTTAAATCTTGTGTGTTCTAAATGACAGTACAGAGTATCGTTAAATCTTGTGTCTTCTTATTGACAGTACACATTATTGTTAAATCTTGTGTCTTCTTATTGACAGTACACAGTATCGTAAAATCTTGTGTCTTCTTATTGACAGTACATAGTATTGTTATATCTTGTGTATTCTTATAGAAAGTACACAGTATCGTTAAATCTTGTGTCTTCTTATTGACAGTACACAGTATCGTTAAATCTTGTGTATTCTTATTGACAGTACACAGTATCGTTAAATCTTGTGTCTTCTTATTGACAGTACACAGTATTGTTAAATTTTGGGTCTTTTTATTGACAGTACACAGTATCGTTAAATCTTGTGTCTTCTTATTGACAGTACACAGTATCGTTAATCTTGATTCTTCTTATTGACAGTACACAGTATCGTTAAATCTTGTGTCTTCTTATTGACAGTACAC
>NW_013837843.1:0-412 GCF_000517525.1 Limulus polyphemus
AGTCTTACTTGGTACAACTACTCCATGAACACTTAGGTTTAACTCTAGTTACCGAATTTATAACCACCATACTCATCTTTAGCCTTACTTTGTAGAACTACTCTATGAACACCTAGGTGTAACTATAGTTACCGAATTTATAACCACCATACTCATCTTTAGCGTTATTTGGTACAAGAGCTTCACGAACACCTAGGTGTAACTCTAGTTACCGAATTTATAACCACCATACTCATATTTTGCCTTACTTGGTACAACTACTCCATGAACACCTAGGTGTAACTCTTGTTACAGAATTTATAACCACTATACTCATCTTTAGTCTTACTTGGTACAACTACTCCATGAACACTTAGGTTTAACTCTAGTTACCGAATTTATAACCACCATACTCATCTTTAGCCTTACTTGG
>NW_013837844.1:0-453 GCF_000517525.1 Limulus polyphemus
CACACCCTACAACAAGAAACAAGTAAATGATTTTCACTCCGTACAGAAGAAACAAGTAAATGATTTTCACTACATACATCAAGAAACAAATAAATTATTTTCACTACATACATCAAGAAACAAGTAAATGATTTTCACTTCCTACATTAAGAAATAATTAAATGATTTTCAATCTCTACATCAAGAAAAAGTAAATGATTTTCACTCTCTACAACAAGAAACAAGTAAATGATTTTCACTCCCTACAACAAGAAACAAGTAATTGATTTTCACTCTATACATCAAGAAACAAGTAAATATATTTCACTCCCTACATGAAGAAACAAGTAAATGATTTTCACTCTCTACATCAAGAAACAAGTAAATGATTTTCACTCCCTACAACAAGAAACAAGTAAATGATTTTCACTCTATACATCAAGAAACAAGTAAATAATTTTCACTCCCTACATC
>NW_013837845.1:0-403 GCF_000517525.1 Limulus polyphemus
TAATAAGCCCATGTTTACATACGTGTTTGAATGATATGTAGCATCAATAGACAATAAGGCTGGGCTATATAAAGTATTGATATGTATAGTGTTCAATTTGTCCTTTACTCACCATAATAAACCCATGTTTACATACGTGTTTGAATGACATGTAGCATCAATAGACAACAAGGCTGGGCTATATAAAGTATTGATATGTATAGTGTTCAATTTGTCCTTTACTCACCATAATAAACCCATGTTTACATACATGTTTGAATGATATGTAGCGTCAATAGACAATAAGCCTGGGCTATATGAAGTATTGATATGTATAGTGTTCAATTTGTCCTTTACTCACCATAATAAGCCCATGTTTACATACGTGTTTGAATGATATGTAGCATCAATAGACAATAAGGCT
>NW_013837846.1:0-402 GCF_000517525.1 Limulus polyphemus
GAAGTGTACGTTACAAACAATGAAGGCATAATCCTTAACTACTTCCAACTTATCAACATCCAACTGAAGTGTATGTTACAAACAATGAAAGGGATAATCGTTAGCAAATTCCAAATTATCAACATCTAACTGAAGTGAATGTTACAAACAATGAAAGAGAAAATCCTTAGCTAATTCCAACTTATCAACATCCAACTGAAGTATATGTTACAAACAATGAAAGAGATAATTCTTAACTAATTCCAACTTATTAACATCCAACTGAAGTGTATGTTACAAACAATGAAAGAGATCGACCTTAGCTATATCGAACTTATTAACATCCAACTGAAGTGTATGTTACAAACTTTTAAACATCCAACTAAAGTGTATGTTACAAACAATGAAAAAGATAATCCTTTG
>NW_013837847.1:0-404 GCF_000517525.1 Limulus polyphemus
TTGTGGTTTCAAACTTGTGACAAAGCTTCAAAATCGCGTGAAGAAATTAGAACAATTTTGGTGAATCGAGTGTTTCACTAAAAAAGAACAAAGATGAAAAGTACACCAACTTATTTTGATATTACTCTTTAAATTTGTACTATTTGTGAAACAGTAAATATTGTTATTCAAATTCACACTTTTTTCCTCAATTTGTAACTACAAATCATTTGAGAAACAGTAAATATTGTTATGTAAATGTATACTTTTTGTCCTCAAATTGTAACTACAAATCATTTGAGAAACAGTAAATATTGTTATGTAAATGTATACTTTTTGTCCTCAAATTGTAACTACAAATCATTTGTGAAAAAAACTCAAATCTAACTGGTATTACTGGTCATATGCAGGATAAAAATAGTCAA
>NW_013837848.1:0-404 GCF_000517525.1 Limulus polyphemus
TAAATACTGGTACAAAACGCAAAACCTTCAATAACTCCCTTAAAACGCATCGTAGGAAGGTGAAACTTCGCATGATACTGTGGAACGAACTAGTGAATATACATAGCAAAAAAGGTTAAGATCCATCAATTTAGAACCCTCTGATAGCAAGAAATCTATAACAGAGCAATATCAAAAAGCTTCACTGTACTACACATTCTCTTTCAGAAAGCCAATAAAGTAATAACAAAATGGACCACAAAAGTCTGAAAAATGATAATATGAAGCTAGAGTTTTGCATGTAAATACGTGAGTATACAACGAACGTTCATAAAAAAATTCGAGAAGATTAGTCCAAATGGAACGAAGTAATGGTAAAAAACGCAAAATACTTCCATAACTTCCTTAAAACGAATAGTAGAAAG
>NW_013837849.1:0-403 GCF_000517525.1 Limulus polyphemus
TCGGAAAGTTTAAATTCAATACATTATTTCTATAGGAAAACATTAATAATTATGATCAGCGAAATTTTGTCAAAAATGCAAAGGCTTTAGTCTATGAAATAGTTAAAGAACGGTTTTTCCTTAAAAGTGAAAATTATAGTATATTTCAATGGAAAACACTCTCTTGAAGCTTCTAAATGGCTTTAGTCGTATAAAATCTGAGAGTGAAACGTTAAATGTGTGTAATGGATAAGAGAGGCGTTATCGTTATAGAAATGTTATAACAACTATGGTGTGTTATTTTATAAAACACACTCCTTTTTATAATGCTTATCTATAGTGCATCTTTTCTGAATTAGAATATCCAAAATTATATTCGGAAACATTCTGTCAAAAATACCAAGGCTATAGCCTTTGAAATTGT
>NW_013837850.1:0-605 GCF_000517525.1 Limulus polyphemus
TTACTCGTCTGTAACGTGAATAAACACACATATTAATACTGTCTGTACAACTTTCCTGTTACAGTCACTCGTCTGTAAAGTAAATAAACACACATTAATACTGTCTGTACAACTTTCCTGTTACAGTCACTCGTCTGTAACGTGAATAAACAGACATATTAATACTGTCTGTACAACTTTCCTGTTACAGTCACTCATCTGTAACGTGAATAAACACACACATTAATACTTTCTGTACAACTTTCCTGTTACAGTCACTCGTCTGTAACGTGAATAAACAGACACATTAATATTGTCTGTACAACTTTCCTGTTACAGTCACTCGTCTGTAACGTGAATAAACAGACATATTAATACTGTCTGTACAACTTTCCTGTTACAGTCACTCGTCTGTAACGTGAATTAACAGACATATTAATACTGTCTGAACAACTTTCCTGTTACAGTCACTCAGTCTGCAACGTGAATAAACAAACATATTAATAATGTCTGTACAACTTTCCTGTTACAGTCACTCATCTGTAATGTGTATAAACAGACATATTAATACTGTCTGTACAACTTTCCTGTTACAGTCACTCATCTGTAACGTGAATAAACAGACG
>NW_013837851.1:0-399 GCF_000517525.1 Limulus polyphemus
ACTGTATGTAGAGTATTTACTGCACCACGGATAGGGTACGCTATATAGAGTATTTACTGCACCTTGATTGGGTACACTATGTAGAGTATTTACTGCACCAGGGATAAGGTACAGTTTGTAGAGTATTTAATCTACACCAAAGATAGGGTACAGTATGTAGAGTATTTTCTGCACCAGGGACAGGTACAATATGTAGAGTAGTTAATACACCAAGAATAGGGTACACTATGTAGAGTATTTACTGCACCAGGGATAGGGTAATCTATGTAGAGTATTTACTGCACCAGAGATAAGGTACAGTATGTAGAGTATTAATTCTACACCAGGGATAGGGTACAGTATGTAGAGTGTTTACTGCACCAGGGACAGGTACAATATGTAGAGTAGTTAGTACACCAA
>NW_013837852.1:0-1167 GCF_000517525.1 Limulus polyphemus
AAGTAGATAACATACATTCTATCTTTTAGTATGTAAGTACACTACCTGGATGTCTCCTCCTATTGACTTCCTGGCTCAAATAGGTAACATACATTCTATCTTTAGTATATAAGTACACTACCAGATTGTCTCCTCCTATTGACTTCCTGGATCAAGTAGGTAACATACCTTCTATCTTTTAGTATGTAAGTATACTACCTGGATGTCTCCTCCTATTGACTACCTGGATCAAGTAGGAAACATACCTTCTATCTTTTAGTATGAAAGATAGAAGGTATGTTACCTACTTGATCCAGGAAGTCAATAGGAGGAGACATCCAGGTAGTGTACTTATAGTATGTAAGTATACTACTTGGATGTCTCCTCCTATTGACTTCCTGAATCAATTAGGTAACATACAATCTATCTTTTAGTATGTAAGTATACTACCTGGATGTCTCCTCCTATTGACTTCCTGGATCAATTAGATAACATACCTTCTATCTTTCAGTATGTAAATACACTCCCGGGCTGTTTCCTCCTATTGACTTCCTGGATCAAGTAGGTAACATACCTTCTATCTTTGTATGAAAGTACACTACCTTGATGTCTCCTCCTATTGACTTCCTGGATCAAGTAGGTAACATACCTTCTATCTTTTGTATGTAAGTACACTACCTGGATGTCTCCTCTTATTGACTTCCTGGATCAAGTAGGTAACATACCTATTATCTTTCAGTATGTAAATACATTTCTGGATGTCTCCTCCTATTGGTTCCTGGATCAAGTAGGTAACTAGAAGGTATGTTATCTACTTGATCCAGGAAGTCAATAGGAGGAGACATCCAGGTAGTGTACTTACATACTAAGAGATAGAATGTATGTTACCTACTTGATCCAGGAAGTCAATAGGAGAAGACATCCAGGTAGTGGACTACATACTAAAATATAGAAGTAATGTTACCTACTTGATCCAGGAATTCAATAGGAGGAGACAGCCAGGTAGTGTAGTTACATACTAAGGATAGAAGGTATGTTACCTACTTGATCCAGCTAGTCAATAGGAGGAGACATCCAGGTAGTGTACTTACATACTAAAGATTGAATGTATCTTACATACTAAAAGATAGGAGGAGACATCCAGGTAGTGTATTGACTTCCTGGATCAAGTAGGTAACATAGTTTCTA
>NW_013837853.1:0-508 GCF_000517525.1 Limulus polyphemus
ATATAAAAGGATGCATTGTAATGACACTGATAAACATATAAAAGTATGTATCGTAATGAGATTGATAAACATATAAAAGTATGTATCGTAATGAGACTGATAAACATATAAAAGAATGTATCGCAATGAGACTGATAAACATGTAAAAGGATGCATTGTAATGACACTGATAAACATATAAACATATATGTAGTACAGCTGTATCATTATTGTTTCTCATGGGAAATAATTTTACTTGTTTTATTGGATTGTACTTGCTAGCAGACATGCTTGTCCTAGGAACAGATTGTACTTGCTAGCAGACATGTTTGTCCTAGGAACAGATTGTACTTGCTAGCAGACATGATTGTCCTAGGAACAGATTGTACTTGCTAGCAGACATGATTGTCCTAGGAACAGATTGCCAGATTGTACTTGCTAGCAGACATGCTTGTCCTAGGAACAGATTGCAGTTGCTAGCAGACATGCTTGTCCTAGGAACAGATTGCAGTTGCTAGCAGACATGCTT
>NW_013837854.1:0-400 GCF_000517525.1 Limulus polyphemus
GAATTGTCAGATTTTGTTAGACGAAGGATAGTTGGTCAAGCAGATAGTGGAATAAGTCAGCGGCAAATTTCGCAGTATTTGGGAATCCCGCTTTCGACAGTGAACAGAATCATCGTGTAGTTCATAAAACACGGTAAGGAAGCAATTGGGCAGCGTCCAGGTCGTCCTGGTCCATCGGAGAGGACAAAAAGGGCTGTCAAGAGGAGCGTCGAAATGGATCCCAGATTAACGACTGCAGAAGTGGCCAAAGTTGGTGGGATGAACCCGAAATCTGTTCAACGGATTCTCCACAAATTGGGTTATCGTTGCAGAGCAGCTAGACGGAAGCCCTTGTTAAGACCTGCCAACATAGTCAGACGAAAGAAGTGGGCAAGTGATATGATGACCAATCCTCTGGATT
>NW_013837855.1:0-571 GCF_000517525.1 Limulus polyphemus
TCCTCCATCGTATTGCTTCTTCTTTAGGATGGTTTGCTACGTTTTGTGTGACAGCGACTGTTTCATTCATAGGTAAGATAGGTCAGAATCAACTCTTTTTTTTTATTCCAGGAGTAGAATGAGTTCTCATTTACTATATTTCAAAGATGTTGGTTTATATTATTGTTCATGATTTGTTTCACTAGTACATTTGTTTTATATATGAAATCAAATTATATAACCGTGAAAACAAAACTTTACTGTTAAGGCAGTATAACGTAGCCCAAAGGTTAATGTATGTTTACTTGTAAGTATCTCATATATATATACATATATTACATCAGAGAAAAACGACCTATATCTTAGCAGATTTTATTTTGAAGTTTTTGTAAAAAAAAAACATTACGTAAGTTTAAAGAAACTTGTAACTTTCCCATCAGGAGCTGGTTGGAGATTAGTAGGATTCACAAAGAATGTCTGTACACTATTCATAAAAAGCTAACCCTGAAGTGGGAAACCACTGTGAACAGTTTAGATTATTTATTGCGTGACTTGCATTTTCAATACACAAACTAAATATTACAGTACTTAT
>NW_013837856.1:0-404 GCF_000517525.1 Limulus polyphemus
ATGTATTGACATGTCTTTAAGTTGATGTTCCATATAGTGAAATGTCTTTAGTAATATGTTACATGTTGTGACATGTATTTAATACGATGTTTCATGTAATGACATGTTTTAGTACGATGTTTCATGTAGTAACATGTTTTTAGTACGATGTTTCATATAGTGACATGTATTTAGTACGATGTTTTATGTAGTGACATGTTTTCAGTACGATGTTTCATGTGGTGACTTTTCTTTAGTAGGATGTTTCATGTTGTGACATGTGTTTAGTACGATGTTTCATGAAGTAACATCTCTTTAAGTTGATGTTCCATAAAGTGACATGTTTTAGTATGATTTTCAATGTAGTCGCATGTTCTTAGTACGATGTTTCATGTGATGACATGACTTTAGTACGATGTTTCATG
>NW_013837857.1:0-402 GCF_000517525.1 Limulus polyphemus
TAACGAACGTTAAAATATTTAAGTGATTTGTTGAACTTTGTGGTAAGAGTTGGTTAGAAAGAAAATAGTAAAGTTTGGGTAACGAACGTTAAAATATTTAAATGATGTGTTGAACTTTCTGGTAAGAGATCGGTAGAAAGAAAATAATAAAGATTGGATAACGAACGTTCAAATATTTAAGTGATTTGTTGAGCTTTGTGGTAAAAGATCGATACAAAGAAAATAGTAAAGTTTGGGTAACGAACGTTAAAATATTTAAGTGATTTGTCGATCTTTGTGGTAAGAGATCGGTAGAAAGAAAATAATAAAGTTTGGGAAACGAACGTTAAAATATTTAAGTGATTTGTTGAACTTTGTGGTAAGAGTTGGATAGAAAGAAAATAGTAAAGTTTGGGTAACGAA
>NW_013837858.1:0-866 GCF_000517525.1 Limulus polyphemus
ACACGATATTCTTACACTAATAACCAGACACGATGTCCGTACACTAATAACCAGACACGATATCCTTACACCAATAATCATACACGATATCCTTACACTAATAACCAGACACGATATCCTTACACTAATAACCAGACACGACATCTCAATAAACATTCAGCTCCTTCTTGGAAAGCTGGTAAGTTATTTCGTATTCTCAATTGGTTTATATCTATAATCTTGATTTATTTCGTTTCTTTATTGAAAACATTTCAGATTCGCAGACAGACAAAAAAAGAGGAAACTGGCGTCCACACTCTGTGAAAACTGGTATGTGTACAAGGTGATTCTGGAAAAAACCTAGTGTTTAAAATGATTATATCCTAAAAATGGGAACTAAGTTTCACTAGAGTAATATTGAAAATAATAAGTATTATTCAGGAAAGATTAGATACAGTACAGTGTGTTTTAAAATAATATTACACTGTTGTAAAGTTACACTACTTTTGTTCCCCTTTTACTCTCTTGTAACAATATCACATTTCTGTATTCTTTGATGGATTCTTCAGGCAGAGTATTCATGATGAAACTGAAGACGAGAGACTTTTGAAACGTCGTCCTCTACACTTGTGTTTCTACAACAGGCAGTTGTCGTCCATTCAACAAAGTTAACGTCGTCCTCTACACTTGTGTTTCTACAACAGGCAGTTGTCGTCCGTTCAACAAAGTTAACGTCGTCCTCTACACTTGTGTTTCTACAACAGGCAGTTGTCGTCCTCTACACTTGTGTTTCTACAACAAACAGTTGTCGTCCATTCAACAAAGTTAACGTCGTCCTCTACACTTATGTTTCTACAACAAACAGTTGTCGTCCATTCAACAAAGTT
>NW_013837859.1:0-405 GCF_000517525.1 Limulus polyphemus
TCTAAGTTTGTAACATTGTATTATTTATTTATTGCCCTTTGAACCGTGTCTAACTACTATGTTGTCTACTTGGAGTTATGCTGCTGTACATAAAAGATGTTGTTACTGTTTATGTCTATTTAAATATCAATAAATTAATAGATTCGTACACCTGTCACTATATTTTTTTTTAGAGAATATAATTGGACCAGTGTTTTACATTTTTCATCGAACTTATAAAATATTCAATCCACTATTATTTAGGCCACAAAGTCTTAATATCACAGTATTACGAACATCTTTCTAATACAGGCATGTCCGTTTTTCCTTCTGTTGTGACTTATGTAATAGTTAAGTGTAGTTTTTATATGAAAGCAACAGAAAGTAAACTTACCAGTTTCACACAGATGATAAACGGTGGGCTTG
>NW_013837860.1:0-423 GCF_000517525.1 Limulus polyphemus
GACAGTACACAGTATTGATATATCCTGTATCTTCTTATTGACAACACACAGTATTGATAAATCCTGTATCTTCTTATTAACAGGACACAGTATTGTTAAATCTTGTGTCTTTTTATTGACAGTACACAGTATCGTTAAATCTTGTCTTCCTTTTGATAGTACATAGTATTGTTAAATCTTGTGTCTTCTTATTTAGAGTAAACGGTATTAATAAGTCTTGTGTCCGCTTATTGATAGTACACAGTATTGGTAAATCTTGTCTTCTTATTGATAGTACACAGTATCGTTAAATCTTGTATCTTTTTATTGACAGTACACAGTATCGGTAAATCTTGTCTTTTTTTTGATAGTACATAGTATTGTTAAATCTTGTGTCTTCTTATTTAGAGTAAACGGTATTAACAAATCTTGTGTCTTCTTTTT
>NW_013837861.1:0-561 GCF_000517525.1 Limulus polyphemus
ATCTAACATGACACTTGAAGAGTTTGATATAATCTAACAAGACACTTGAAGAGTTTGATATAGTCTAACAAGACACTTGAGGAGTTTGATATAGTCTAACAAGACACTTGAAGAGTTTAATATTGTCTAACAAGACACTTGAAGAGTTTAATATTGTCTAACAAGACACTTGAAGAGTTTGATATAGTCTAACAAGACACTTGAAGAGTTTGATATAGTCTAACAAGACACTCGAGGAGTTTGATATAGTCTAACAAGACACTTGAGGAGTTTGATATAATCTGACAAGACACTTGAGGAGTTTGATATAATCTAACAAGACACTTGAGTATTTTGATATAATCTAACAAGACACTTGAAGAGTTTAATATAATCTAACAAGATACTTGAAGAGTTTGATATAATCTAACAAGACACTTGAGGAGTTTGATATAGTCTAACAAGACACTTGAGGAGTTTGATATAGTCTAATAAGACACTTGAAGAGTTTGATATAATCTAACAAGACACTTGAGGAGTTAATATTGTCTAACAAGACACTTGAGGAGTTTGATATAATCT
>NW_013837862.1:0-404 GCF_000517525.1 Limulus polyphemus
GGCAGGAGTTTCGCAATACATATTTAACATCGATATTAAAATAAATATATAATAACAAATTCGTTATACCCTGCATAAGTTAACATTAACCTGCTGATTTTCGTTTTTTTAAGTGTTGTGTGTTACCGATGTTTTTGTTGTTATTGTTAAAAAATGTTTGAGCTTTATGTGTTATGGAATATCCGTAGACGAAGCAACAGAAGCCAGATATTCAATTTGTAATATAGGTTTAAATGCATAGTGCATAAGAATAAGTAGCTTCATTACGACTAGGAATTCGGGAGAGTGTGGCAAAACTAATAAAGATACCTATAAATAAAGATACCTATTGTGGCATTTTATCATAGATTTAATACCTACTAAATGATTACCTATTTCATATGTATCTAATATTTATGAAATAG
>NW_013837863.1:0-630 GCF_000517525.1 Limulus polyphemus
AAGTCTTACATCGAGTGCATCTGTGTATTGAAATATAAGGAAAAAAATTTTTTTCAAAATTTCGGCCAAAACATATGCTATAGCCTTGGCTTTTCGGTGAAAATATGATTTTTTTTTGGAAATGGAAAAAGTGTTTTTTGACCGAGATTAATAGAGAAATATCGGATAGTACTATTTCGTAATAAATCTAATAGTTGGGACATTACAGCATTAACGAAAAATATTATGTCCCGTGAAAAGCTAAAAATTGTGAAATTTCTCTAATTTAGAGTAAAAATAATCCATAAGGTGGAGTATATTATATAAGACGATAACAAGGAGTTTTAGATGTTCGGTTTTGTTTGAATAATCTTATTTTTAAAACTATTCTTTGTTTACAATATGACTGAAAACATAACAAAAACAGTAAAATCGAAGCTCACCGAAATTTTGATAACAGATTATAAAATAACTATTTCTTTCATCAATATTCCATATCCATTTTGAAAGTCGTAAATCGAGGGCATCTTTGTATTGAAATATTAGGAAAAACAATTTATTTCAAAATTTCGGCAAAAACATGGGCTATAGCCTTGGCTTTTCGGTGAAAATATGACTTTTTTTTTGGAAATGAAAAAAAAGTGCATTTTT
>NW_013837864.1:0-1835 GCF_000517525.1 Limulus polyphemus
GTGAAGAATCATCAATTATGGACACTCTGGTGACTAGAAATCGAAAAACAATCAGTAACCAAAAGCTTCACTGCAGTACACATACGCTTTCAGAAAAGACAATACAAGAGTAAAATAAAACGACCACAAAAGTCGTACAAATGACAATAGAAGGCTAGAATTTTGCATGTAAATACGCAAGTATGCAACGAACGTTCTTGAAAAAATTTCGAGAAGATCCGTCCAAATGGAATACTGGTACAAAACGCAAAACGTTAGAGTTTTACTTTCCTACTGTTTGTTTTAAAAGAGGCATATTACTACGCAACGTTAAAGTGTACCTACATACCAAATTTGGTGAAGAATCATCAATTTAGGACCCTCTGGTAACAAGAAATTGAAAAACAATCAGTAACCAAAAGCTTCACTGCAGTACACATACGGTTTCAGAAATAGCCAATAAAAGAGTAACATAAAACGACCACAAAAGTCGCAAAATTTTTTCAGTAACGTTCGTTGCATACTTGCGTGTTTTCATGCAAAATTCTAGCCTTCTATTATAATGTTTTGTACCAGTACTTCGTTCCATTTGGACGGATCTTCTCGAAAGGAACGTTTTGCACCTTCCTACTGTTTGTTTTAAAGGAGTTATAGTAATATGCAGAGTTTTTGTAGGTACACTTTAACGTTGCGTTACCAAATTTTGTGAAGGGTCCTAAATTGATGATTCGATTTCTAGTTACCAGAGGTTACTGATTGTTTTTGCTTTTTTCACTGCAGTACACATACGCTTTCAGAAAATCCAATAAAAGAGTAACATAAAACGACCACAAAAGTCGCAAAAATTACAATAGAAGGCTAGAATTTTGCATGTAAATACGCAAGTATGCAACGAACGTTCTTGAAAAAATTTCGAGAAGATCCGTCCAAATGGAACGAAGTACTGGTACAAATGTCCAAATGGAACGACGTACTGTTACAAAACGCAAAACCTTCCATAACGTTGCGTAGAAATATGCAGAGTTTTACCTTCCTACTCTTTGTTTTAAAGGAGTTATGGAACGTTTTGCGTTTTGTACCAGTACTTCATTCCATTTGGACGGATCTTCTCGAAATTTTTTCAATAACGTTCAATGCATACTTGCATATTTACATACAAAATTCTAGCCTTCTATTATAATTTTTGCGACTTTTGTGGTTGTTTTATGTTACTCTTTTATTGGCTTTTCTGAAAGCGTATGTGTACTGTAGTAAAGCTTTTGGTTACTGATTGTTTTTCGATTTATTGTTACCAAAGGGTCCAAAATTGATGATTCTTCATCAAATTTGGTATGTAGGTACACTTTAACGTTGCGTAGTAATATGCAGAGTTTTACCTTCATACTGTTTATTTTAAAGGAGTTAAAGTGTACCTACATAATAAAATTTGGTGAAGAATCATCAATTTAGGACCCTCTGGTAACAAGAAATCGAAAAACAATCAGTAACCAAAAGCTTCACTGCAGTACACATACGCTTTCAGAAAAGCCAATAAAATAGTAACATAAAACGACCACAAAAGTCGCAAAAATGATAATAGAAGGCTAGAATTTTGCATGTAAATACGCAAGTATGCAACGAACGTTCATACAACATTTGGAGAGGATCCGTCCAAATGGAACGAAGTACTGGTACAAAACGCAAAACGTTCCATAACTCCTTTAATACAAACAGTAGGAAGGTAAAACTCTGCATATTACTACGCTACGTTAAAGTGTACCTACATAACAAATTTGGTGAAGAATCATCAATTTAGGACCCTCTGGTAACAAGTTGTTTTTCGATTTTTACTGACCAAAAGCTTCACTGCAGTACAC
>NW_013837865.1:0-235 GCF_000517525.1 Limulus polyphemus
GTTCATGTAGTAGAGCTTTACTTGGTACAATAATCATCTTTATAACCACCAAAATTCGGTAACTAGAGTTACACTTAGGTATTCGTGGAGTTGTTGTACCAAATAATGTTAAAGACGAGTATGTTGGTTACAAATTCGGTAACTAGAGTTACACCTAGGTGTTCGTGGAGTTGATGTACCAAATAACGCTAACGATGAGTATGGTCGTTATAAATTCGTTAACTAGAGTTACACA
>NW_013837866.1:0-404 GCF_000517525.1 Limulus polyphemus
AAACAGTTATGATGGCATTGTTTAGTGGTAGTTGCATGGTTAGAAAACAGTTATGATGGTACTGTTTAGTGGTAGTTGTATAGTCAGAAATCAGTTATGATGGCACTGTTTAGTGGTAGTTGTATAGTCAAAAATCAGTTATAATGGCACAGAAATCAGTTATGATGGCACTGTTTAGTGGTAGTTGTATGGTTAGAAAACAGTTATAATGGCACTGTTTAGTGGTAGTTGTATAGTCAAAAATCAGTTATAATGGCACTGTTTAGTGGTAGTTGTATGGTCAGAAATAAGTTGTGATGGTACTGTTTAGTGGTAGTTGTATGGTCAGAAATCAGTTATGATGGCACTGTTTAGTGGTAGTTGTATAGTCAAAAATCAGTTATAATGGCACTATTTAGTGGTAG
>NW_013837867.1:0-871 GCF_000517525.1 Limulus polyphemus
AATTATTAAAATGATCGTCATCAAAGTTAACAAAATCTGGTGGAAAAATGACTAAAAAGAGAGTTATCCAAGTCAACAAAATCTTGTGGAAGAAGGACTAAAAAGACCATTAATAATGTCAAAATATATAGTGTAAGAATTACTAAAAAGACCGTTATCAAAGTCTACAAAATCTAGTGGCAGAAAGATAAAAGGATCATTATCAAAGTAGAAAACATCTAGTGGAGAAAGACTAGAAAGACTATTATGAATGTCAAAAAATTTAGTGGAAGTAGGACTAAAAAGACCATTATCAAAGTCGATAAAATCTAGTGGCAGAAAGATTAAAAAGACCGTTATAAAAGTTTAAAATATATAATGTAAGAAAGGACAAAAAGACCATTATGAATGTCAAAAATCATAGTGTAAGAATTATTTTTAGTCCTTCTTTCACTAGATTTTGTTAACTTTGATAACGATCATTTTAAGACCATTATCAAAGTCAACAAAATCTATGGAAAGAAAGACTAAAAAACCATTATGAATGTCACAAAATCTAATGTAAGAATTTCTAAAAATACCGTTATCAAAATTATCAAAATCTAGTGGAAGAAGGACTAAAAAGACCGTTATGAATGTCAAAATATCTAGTGTAAGAATTACTAAAAAAGACACTTATCAAAAACGTAAATATATAATTTAAGTGGGAATAAAAGACCATTATGAATGTCAAAAAATCTAGTGTAAGAATTATTAAAATGATCGTTATCAAAGTTAACAAAATCTAGTGGAAAAAGGAATAAAAAGACAGTTATCCAAGTCAACAAAATCTAGTGGAAGAAGGACTAAAAAGACCATAAATAATGTCAAAATATATAGTGTAAGAATTAAT
>NW_013837868.1:0-462 GCF_000517525.1 Limulus polyphemus
TACGAAGCTGTCCAGTACAAAAGTTTGTTGTGTGTATTCAGTGCAGGACAACAACAAATACGAAGGTGTCTACTACAAACATTCCTTATTTGTAATTAGTTCAAAATAATTTACAAACGTGAAGTTTCCTTTACGAACATCTTTTGGGTGAATTCAGTTCAGAATAATGTATAAGCGCTAAACTTTCACGTACAAACATATCTTAGTTGGAATCGGTTATTGATAATGTACAAACTTATCTTAGATGGAATCGGTTATTGATAATGTACAAACTTATCTTAGTTGGAATCGGTTATTGATAACGTACAAACTTATCTTAGTTGGAATCGGTTATTGATAATGTACAAACTTATCTTAGATGGAATCGATTATTGATAACGTACAAACTTATCTTAGTTGGAATCGGTTATTGATAATGTACAAACTTCTCTTAGATGGAATCGGTTATTGATAACGTACAAA
>NW_013837869.1:0-403 GCF_000517525.1 Limulus polyphemus
CATATATCAATGTAATGATTTGCTGACCCCTGAAAATATATAAATGTAATGACTTGCTGAACCCTAACATACATCAATGTAATGACTTGCTGACCCCTGACATATATCAATGTAATGATTTGCTGACCCCTGAAAATATATAAATGTAATGACTTGCTGACCCCTAACATACATCAATGTAATGACTTACTGGCCCATAACCTATATCAATGTAATGACTTACTGACCCATAACCTATATCAATGTAATGACTTGCTGACCCCTAACATATATCAATGTAATGACTTACTGACCCATAACATACATCAATGTAATGACTTACTGACCCCTAACATATAGCAATGTGATGACTTGCTGACCCCTAACATATATCAATGTAATGACTTGCTGACCCATAATATAC
>NW_013837870.1:0-1249 GCF_000517525.1 Limulus polyphemus
ATATAAAAAAACCAACATTAATTTCTCGATGACCTAATATATATATACATATACACTAGCCTTGCCCGACCCATCAAAAACTGACGAGTTGGAGCTTTGTTCACCAAACTTTAAACCTAAATATTACTTTCAAGTACCATCATTAGTTAAACCTAATGGCAATATGTTTGTGAGAAAAAAAAAAGAGAAACATATGAATTAAAGTCACTAACATCAAACTTAGATGTTTTTAGAACTCGCTAAGAACTTTAAAATGTCTACATCAAACTAAGTATATGTATACACTATAAAATAGTAAAATGTTCTCAAAGGTGGAATTAAAACTAGCCCTCATTCAAAGTGTTATATGCAATGTATTAAATATATTTCAAAATCATTATATACAATATCGTAAGTAGATGTTTGTTTAAAAACTATAAAAAACCATGTTAGTATATGAAATGCATTAAAACCTCGTTAGATTGTAAAAATAGTACAGTATTTTCCTTCCACAGAGTGCCTGAGCTTGTATTCCAACCCTGCATGATCGGGCATGAACAGGCTGGTGTAGCTGAAGTTGTAGAGGGTATTTTTGCTAATTTTTCTACTCAACAGCAAGATCTTCTAGCACAAGTAAGAAAGAAAATGGTAGCATTAATTTACATCATATATAAAACTAGTTGTCTTTTGGTAATGCTCCGTTCGTCTTTGTTGCTTAACAACAAAACTATGGCTTGATATTGTTGTATTAAGTATGGCTGCCTTCCCTCTAATCTATCACTGTTAAATTAGGAACAGCTAGTGTAGGTAGCAGTCAAGTAGCTTTGTAAAATCTTATAAACAAACAAACTAGAAGGAGTTAGTTTTCTGCAAAATTTTATATGAATGTTATAAAGTTATTAGATAAGGTATTTCATTTTGTAACTTGTGTTTTTTTATACATTTCCATTCAATATAGACAATATTTTGAGTATTTTTACCAAATTCCTTGAGTTATCATGTTCCTGTTATTTGGGATTTTTAACATTTGAAATGATTGAGGTTTTTTTTCTCCCAGTATTTCCAGTTGTAGGACTTTTGCTTTCTCTGGAAGACTTAGTAACAGTATTCTCATTATGTCCTTAAGTAAATGATTTGTACAAGTTTCAGACACCTTTGCGTGAACACCACCTACGAACTCTTGGGCTACTGGCTGTTTCCAATTTAACAGTGATAGACTAGAGGGAAGGCAGCCAGTGAACACCACCTACAAACTCTTGGGCTACTGGCT
>NW_013837871.1:0-403 GCF_000517525.1 Limulus polyphemus
AACATCCCAGCTAGACTTATCCAGGTTATTTACCATTTCCCGGTAGTATATGAAACATCCCAGCTAGACTTATCCATATTATTAACCATTTCCCGGTAGTATATACAACATCCCAGGTAGACTTATCCATGTTACTTACCATTTCCAGGTAGTATATACAACATCCCAGCTAGACTTATCCATGTTATTACCATTTCCCGGTAGTATATACAACATCCCAGCTAGACTTATCCATGTTATTAACCATTTCCCGGTAGTATATACAACATCCCAACTAGACTTATCCATGTTATTTACCATTTCCCGGTAGTATATACAACATCCCAGCTAGACTTATCCATGTTACTTACCATTTCCAGGTAGTATATACAACATCCCAGCTAGACTTATCCATGTTATTAAC
>NW_013837872.1:0-403 GCF_000517525.1 Limulus polyphemus
TGTCAACAAGATCTAGTGAAAAGAGGACTAAAAGACCGTTATAACAGTCAACAAAATATAGTGGTAGAAGGACTAAAAAGACCGTTATTAAATTTTACAAAATCTTGCTGAGTCAGGACTAAAAATACCGTTATCAATATCGAAAAAATATAGTTTAAAAAGGATTAAAAAGACCATTATAAAAGTTATTAACTATAGTATAAGAAATTCTCAAATGACCGTTATCAATGTCGAAATTATCTAGTCTATGAAGGCCTAAAAGACAGGTATGATAGTCAACAAAATCTAGTATAAGTAAAACAAAAAATCCGTTTTCAAAGTCAAAAAAATCAAGTGGAAAAAGGGCTAAAAATACCGTTATCAGAGTCGAAAATACAGTATATGAAGGCCTAAAAAGACAGTT
>NW_013837873.1:0-1017 GCF_000517525.1 Limulus polyphemus
TTTAACGATACTGTGTACTATCATAACAAGTCATAAGATTTAATGATACTGTGTACTATCAATAACAAGCCACACGATTTAACGATACTGTGTACTGTCAATAAAAAGACACAGGATTTAAAAATACTGTGTCCTGTCAATAAGAAGATACAGGATTTATCAACACTGTGTACTCTCAATTAGAAGACACAAGATTTAACAATACTGTGTCCTGTCAATAAGAAGATAAAGGATTTATCAATACTGTGTACTGTCAATAAGAAGACACAAGATTTATCAATAATGTGTCCTTTCAATAAGAATATACAGGATTTGTCAATACTGTGTACTGTCAATAAGAAGACACAAGATTTAACAATATTGTGTCCTGTCAATAAGAAGATACAGGATTTATCAATACTGTAATAAATGTTGTGTCTTCTTATTGACAGTACACATTATTGATAAATCTTGTATCTTCTTATTGACAGGACACAGTATTGTTAAATCTTGTGGCTTGTTATTTATAGTACACAGTATCGTTAAATCTTGTGTCTTCTTATTGACAGTACACATTATTGATAAATCCTTTTCTTCTTATTGACAGGATACAATATTATTAAATCTTGTGGCTTGTTATTGATAGTACACAGTATCGTTAAATCTTGTGTCTTCTTATTGACAGTATTACAATATTATTAAATTTTGTGTCTTCTTATTGACAGTACACAGTATTGACAGTACACATTATTGATAAATCCTTTATCTTCTTATTGACAGGAATTAAGAAGACACAAGATTTAACGATACTGTGTACTATCAATAACAAGCCACAAGATTTAACAATACTGTGTCCTGTCAATAAGAAGATAAAAGATTTATCAATAATGTGTACTGTCAATAAGAAGACACAACATTTATCAATACTGTGTCCTGTCAATAAGAAGATACAGGATTTATCAATACTGTATCCTGTCAGTAAGAAGATAAAGGATTTTTCAATACTGTGCACTGTCAATAAGAAGACACAAGATTTAA
>NW_013837874.1:0-404 GCF_000517525.1 Limulus polyphemus
GTTATATTAGTTAGTATATGACATTCATTAAAGACTACGTGCTAGTGTTGTTAGTTATATTAGTTAGTATATGCCACTTATTAAAGACTACTTGCTAGTGTTCTTAGTTATATTAGTTAGTATACGACATTTATTAAAAACTACGTGCTAGTGTTGTTAGTTATATTAGTTAGTATATGCCATTTATTAAAGACTACGTGCTAGTGTTGTCAGTTATATTAGTTAGTATATGACATTTATTAAAGACTACGTGCTAGTGTTGTTAGTTATATTAGTTAGTATACGACATTTATTAAAGACTACGTGCTAGTGTTGTTAGTTATATCAGTTAGTATACGACATTTATTAAAGACTACGTGCTAGTGTTGTTAGTTATATTAGTTAGTATACGACATGTATTAAAG
>NW_013837875.1:0-403 GCF_000517525.1 Limulus polyphemus
TTTACTACAACACTAATACTTGATCCGAAGTCAGAAAACAAACATTGAATTTACTACAACACTAATACTTGATCCGAAGTCAGAAAACAAACATTGAATGTACTGCAACACTAATACTTGATCCGAAGTCAGAAAACAAACACTGAATTTACTACAACACTAATACTTGATCCCAAGTCAGAAAACAAACATTGAATTTACTACAACACTAATACTTGATCCTAAGTCAGAAAACAAACATTGAATTTACTACAACACTAATACTTGATCCAAAGTCAGAAAACAAACACTGAATTTACTACAACACTAATACCTGATCCCAAGTCAGAAAACAAACACTGAATTTACTACAACACTAATACTTGATCCAAAGTCAGAAAACAAACATTGAATTTACTACAAC
>NW_013837876.1:0-405 GCF_000517525.1 Limulus polyphemus
CCCGAGTGTGTATGATCATACCTAATAACAAAACCTGGATGTTGTACAATATTAGTCCCGAGTGTGTATGATTACACCTAATAACAAAACCTGGATGTTGTACAATATTAGTCCCGAGTGTATGATTACACCTAATAACAAAACCTAGATGTTGTACAGTATTAGTCCCCTGTGTATGATTACACCTAATAACAAAACCTGGATGTTGTACAATATTAGTCTCGAGTGTGAATGATCATATTTAATAACAAAACCTGGATGTAGTACAATATTAGTCCCGAGTGTGTATGATCATACCTAATAACAAAACCTAGATGTTGTACAATATTAGTCCCCAGTGTATGATTATACCTAATAACAAAACCTGGATGTTGTACAATATTAGTCTCGAGTGTGTATGATCAT
>NW_013837877.1:0-695 GCF_000517525.1 Limulus polyphemus
ATACTCATCTTTAGCCTTACTTGGAACAACTACTCCATGAACACCTAGGTGTAACTCTAGTTACAGAATGTGTAACTCGTACTCATCTTTAGCGTTATTTGGTACAACAACTCCACGAATACCTAGGTGTAACTCTAGTTACCGAATTTATAACCAACATACTCATCTTTAGCCTTACCTGGCACAACTACTCCATAAACACCTTAGGTGTAACTATAGTTACCGAATGTATAACCACCATTTCTCATCCTTAGCATTATTTGGTACACACCTAGGTGTTCGTGGAGTTGGTAACTCTAGTTACCGAATTTATAACCCCCATACTCATCTTTAGCGTTATTTGGTACAACAACTCCACGAACACCTAGGTGTAACTCTAGTTACACAATTTATAACCACCATACTCATCTTTAGCCTTACTTGGTAAAACTACTCCATGAACACCTAGGTTAACTCTAGTTACAGTATTTATAACCACCATACTCATATGTAGCCTTACTTGGTACAACTACTCCATAAACACCTAGTTGTATCTCTTGTTACCGAATATATAACCACCATACTTTCTTTAGCGTTATTTGGTACAACAACTCCACGAATACCTAGATGTAACTCTAGTTATCGAATTTGTAACCAACATACTCATCTTTAGCGTTATTTGGTACAACAACTCCATGAACACCTAGGTGTAACTA
>NW_013837878.1:0-403 GCF_000517525.1 Limulus polyphemus
CAGGATACACGCTAAGAGAAAGCCAATGTTGTAAGTCGTGCTTTGCTTCGGACATATGAACAGAAATTTTGATTTTATTTCTAATTTCCAGTTAGCCCATAAAATAAAAAACTCCTTTGAATAAACTAAGCAGTGGATTTATTTTAGTTGTGAAAGTTTACAAAATTTACATCTAAAAATCCATTTCTCAGATCCATGCCATCCAAGACAGTTTAAAAGAATCATGGAAATGACATGCGTTCCTTGTCCACTAGATCATTATGGTGATCTGTACGGCTTAACGGAGTGCTTCCGATGCCCAAGAGGGACGTAAACAAACACGGGAGCTTCCACGTTAAATTCGTGCAAAGGTACGTTTTAGGCACATCTCAGATTCTAAAAAAAGTTTAAATTTGACACGAGA
>NW_013837879.1:0-1106 GCF_000517525.1 Limulus polyphemus
TGACAAAGTAAGCATTCTGACTTTATAGATAGATACATTAACTACATAGTAATCACTCTGACTTTCTCTTTAAATAGGTTAATGACACAGTAATCACTCTGAGTAGAGAAAGTCAGAATGCTTACTTTGTCATTAATCTATGTAAAGAGAAAATCAGAGTGATTACTGTGTCATTAATCTATGTAAAGAGAAAGTCAGAGTGATTACTGTGTCATTAATCTATGTAAATATAAAGTCAAGAGTGATTACTGTGTCATTAATCTATATATAGAGAAGTTAGAGTGATTACTGTGGCATTAATCTATGTAAAGATAAAGTTGGAGTCATTACTGTGTCACTAATCTATCTAAAGAAAATGTCAGAGTGATTACTGTGTCATTAATTTATCTATAGAGAAATAGATAGATTAATGACAAAGTAAGCATTCTGACTTTCTCTATAGATAGATTAATGACACAGTAATCACTCTGACATTTTCTTTAGATAGATTAATGACACAGTAATCACTCCAACTTTATCTTTACATATATTAATGACACTGTAATCACTCTGACTTTCTCTATACATAAATTAATGACACAGTAATCACTCCAACTTTATCTGTAGATAGATTAATGACACAGTAATCATTCCAACTTTCTCTATAGATAGATTAATGACACAGTAATCACTCTGCCTTTCTCTATAGATAAATTAATGACACAGTAATCACTCTGACTTTCTCTATAGATAGATTAATAACACAGTAATCACTCTGACTTTCTCTATAGATAGTTTAATGACAAAGTAAGTATTTTGACTTTCTCTATAGATAGATTAATGACACAGTAATCACTCTGACTTTCTCTATAGATAGATTAATGACACAGTAATCACTCCAACTTTATCTTTAGATATATTAATGACACAGTAATCACTCTGACTTTCTCTATAGATAAACTACACAGTAATCACTCCAGCTTTCTCTATAGATAGATTAATGACACAGTAATCACTCTGATTTTCTCTATAGATAGATTAATAACACAGTAATCACTCTGAATTTCTCTATAGATAGATTAATGACACAGTAATCACTCTTACTTTCTCTTTACATAGATTAATGA
>NW_013837880.1:0-404 GCF_000517525.1 Limulus polyphemus
ATGGTTAACGCACTGTTACAGTTGTAAAAACAAACCCAAGAAACAAAAATGACACTGCTTGGCACTCTGGGACAATGAGAAAAACTTCTAAAATGAAAGTTTGTTTGATTTGAAATCGATCAACGATATTTCTTTTTAAGCCAAGGGCGTCATTAGCTATGGGGTATATTTATTGCAGGCTATAGTACAATCACAAATAAGTTGATCGAAGTTTTCTTCACAAAACAAATAAAAAGTAGCTACAGAGATTTTTTTGTATATTCTCATTCAACTTTGCCCTTGAGATCCATAATTTGCTTTTGAAATGACGCTCCTAATTTAAGTAGGGTAACAATGTACTTCCTGGGTGCAATGTGGTAGATAAAATAACGGTGTCAAGGAACCTAAGAAAATAATATGTCACT
>NW_013837881.1:0-405 GCF_000517525.1 Limulus polyphemus
TTCAACAATACGTCTCTCTCTGACTGCAGTTCAATTACTCATTACCTACACACACATTACCTTATCCCGTCACGTTGTCACCCTCTTTTATATACCAGACTACCCTATATCTAGTAAATGCTAGAGCATTCGCCAAAGTACAGGATAGTTCTAGAAAGTAGAGGGCGTAAGAATAGTCACGTGATCACGATGACGCAACACTGCCCCTCCTTGATATTGTTCGTCCCGAACAATAACCACATACAATAAACCAATAACAATTAACAATAACTTAATTAACTGTACAGAATTAGAAACACAAAATTACAATTCAACAAAGTCTCTTAATTTTACGGGACGTATCTTCTTCCGTACTGGTCTCCGTCTCGTTGGCTTCTGCTTCACGTGGGGTTGATCTACTTCAAC
>NW_013837882.1:0-989 GCF_000517525.1 Limulus polyphemus
ACATAAAATCGTTTTCCTCCTCCTAAACTAAAACCTCCTCCACGCTGACAACAATAGGTAGGAGGAACCTAACAGCAATCAAAATGTCTTGAAAATACGATGTCATCTCGGCAAATCCTAACAGCTAGAGACAGTAACGAAAATTCTATTGTTAGAAAATATTGTGCTAATAATATTTAATAATGATTTATATTGGCCATTATTTATTTAGTTGAAAGACCTAGCCAATAAACGTCGCGTTTACTAAACTGTTAACATTACGTCAATACCTAGTTCAATCACTAATATATACTCTATATCAAAGTAAAATTTCATGTATTAGTTTAAATTCCAGCAAGTAAGGCATATTATCTTTGTTGTATAATATCATGTTTATTATATCAAAATATTCAAGTCTTACTTACCTAGCGTTGTAAGTCCGCAGACATACCGCTGTGCCACTGGGGGCGGGGAACTTACTCGTGGAATAAAACATGTTCAGTTGGAGGTGATAATATTGTCACGTGATATCCTTGGGCTGACAGTTAGGTTTCAGATCTCGAGGTTCTTTCCTCTTGATTATTAATCCTGATTATTAATATACTAAATGATGTGCTTATTCAACTCTCCGAGAAGACATAAAAGGCTCCGATAACTAACATGGGGGGGGGGGGCAGATCCGAGTCTCGCTCTTCGTAGAACCCCAAGGTTGTATGTCAAATTTGCTTGAAATAGGTATAAAACTGTTGACACGAAAGGCGAACTCATCGATAAACAGAAATTCCGTTGAACGTGAAAACGTTTTTTGTGAACTTAGGCCTACACCTATGCAAAGGGGATGTAACTTGCAGCAAACAGCAAAGAAGAAGTAAACTAATTTGTTATAATTACGTGAGCTGATTGTTAGATCTTAACTGTCAGCCCAAGGATATCACGTGACAATATTATCACCTCCCTTTGTACCCCCCCCCCCCCCAGTGGCACAGCCGTATGTCTGCGGTCTTACAACG
>NW_013837883.1:0-403 GCF_000517525.1 Limulus polyphemus
AGTGATTAATCACAAGTTTCTATTTACCATGTATTTATATATCGATGTGAATGTTTAATCAGTAGTTTTTTTACCATATATATATATCGATGTAAATGTTTAATCAGTAGTTTTATTTACCATATATATAACGTTGTGAATTTTTATGCAGAAGTTTTTATTTACGATATACATATATATATCGATGTGAATGTTTAATCAGAAGTTTTTATTTACCATATATATATCGATGTAAATGTTTAATCAGAAGTTGTATTTACCATATATATCTATATCGTTGAGAATGTTTAATCAGACGTTTTTATTTACCATATATATATCGTTGTGAATTTTGAATCAGAAGTTTTTGTTTACCATATATATACGATATATATATATATATTGTTATGAATTTTTAATAAAA
>NW_013837884.1:0-422 GCF_000517525.1 Limulus polyphemus
AGTTAAATTATCATGGGACTGACGCAGCACAACTTCCCGTAACTTCCTCGGTATAACTGTTTGCCAAGTCGTCACTTTCCCATCTGTAGTTTCCCATCTCCAGACAAGAATACCATCTTCAAGCTTTACCTGGTCCCATTGTGCCCGACAGTGCTTTGTCACAGGGCTTAGACTAGACACCTTCTCCCAAGCAGGGCGCAAAACACTTGCTTTTAGGAAATCAATCATTGGCTTCAAATCTTGGTCTTTCTCCTGTTCTGCCTTGATATCGATACCTGGTTCCACTTCGTCATCATCAACTTTTTTTAGTCGGCTTGACTTCAGCCCAATGGCACCCAATCAGCTCAACCTCTCTTTTAACAGTTACCGGAACTTGGCCTTTGTTATTCCCAAACGTCATTTTATCAAAATCAATTACAAAC
>NW_013837885.1:0-857 GCF_000517525.1 Limulus polyphemus
ACGATTTCCACTAGATTTTGTTGCCTTTGAAAACAGGTTTTTAATTTTTCTTCTACTAGATTTTGTCGACGTTCATAAATGTATTTTTAAACCTTCACAGACTAGATGTTTTCGAATTTGATAACGGTCTTTTGAGAATTTTTTATACTATAGTTAATAACTTTTATAATGGTCTTTTTAATCCTTTTTAAACTATATTTTTTCGATATTGATAACGGTATTTTTAGTCCTGACTCAGCAAGATTTTGTAAAATTTAATAACGGTCTTTTTAGCCCTTCTACACTATATTTTGTTGACTGTTATAACGGTCAACAAAATCTAGTGGAAAGAGGACTAAAAGACATTTATAAGGGTCCTTTTAGTCCGTTTTCCACCAGATATTGTTGACTTTGAAAACGGATTTTTTGATTTACTTCTACTAGATTTAGTCGACGTTCATAACTGTCTTTTTAGGCTTTCATATACTGGATTTTCGACTCTGATAACGGTATTGTTCCGTTTCCGTTTGTTAATTGATTTTCCGTAACTTCGTTCCAACGAAACTTAAACAACACAAGTCTTTACTTAATAAAACTGGTTTATTCTTTCCGAATATAACTGTGCGATACACTTAATCTCAATACTCGCGCTAAAACAACACTGTAACGAAGGAACAATAACTTCAACAATACCGTGTGACTGCAGTTCAATCACACACTATCCACCCAGAAACGTTACATTCCCCTCTTTTATATACCAGCCTACCCTACTAGTAAATACTAGAGCATTCGCCAAAGTACATGATAATTCTAGAAACGTTGCGTCACTGTAGTCATGTGACTCGATGACGCAACAGTATTTTTAGCCCTTTTTCTGC
>NW_013837886.1:0-638 GCF_000517525.1 Limulus polyphemus
CATACAGTGATTGGTGTTACGATATAAGAATAGTTTTTGACGCCCGAAGGTGCTATTTATTCCGCTTTAATCTTCACAACAACATACAGTGATTGGTATTACGATATAAGAATAGCTTTTGACGCCCGAAGGTGCTATTTATTCCGCTTTAATCTTCACAACAACATACAGTGATTGGTGTTATGATATAAGAATAGTTGTTGACGCCCGAAGGTGCTATTTATTCCGCTTTAATCTTCACAACAACATGCAGTGACTGGTGTTACGATATACGGAAAGTTTCCTGCTCTGGAGAATATCAGCAGACTTGTTGTATAAAATCCTTGGAAAGCTTCATGTTCTCAGGAATATTATCAGAGTTAAAATCTGTTATGAGACATATTTTTGTCTTTCTTGTGTAGTTTCTATTCACCACTAATAACCAAAAGTACTTCAGGTTTGGATATCACGTGAAATGCCGTTGTAATTAATTATCCATTATTATTATTCAGCGGAATAACTGGATATTTATCTATTTGTGTATAGCTTTTACTCACCAAAACGTTGATTATATGCAATGATAGGCAAGCCTCGTGCTCTGAGAAATATTAGCGTGTTAAATATATCAACGTACAGATGTATTGTTATATACAATGATA
>NW_013837887.1:0-403 GCF_000517525.1 Limulus polyphemus
CTTAAGCGACACAAGTCCTTTCTTAATAAAACTGGTTTATTCTTTCCGAATATAACTCTGCGATACACTTAATCTCAATATTCGCGCTAAAACAAACAGTATCACGAACGAACGTTAACTTCAACAATACCCTGTGACTGCAGTTCAATTACTCACTGTCTACACACACATTACCTTACCGCGTCACGTTTTCCCCTCTTATATACACCAGCCTACCCCACCAGTAAATACTAGACCATTCGCCAAGATACGGGATAGTTCTAGAAACAAGAGAGCGTGAGAATTGTCACGTGATCTCGATGACGCAACAATATTAATGAACTGAAAATTGAGTGCAAGCTATACCATGCTGTTTGAAAGTGTTTGTTTTAGTTACTCATAAGTACATATAAATGTTTGTATG
>NW_013837888.1:0-583 GCF_000517525.1 Limulus polyphemus
GATTTAACGATACTGTGTACTGTCAGTAGGTAAACACAAGATTAAACAATAATGTGTACTACCAGTAAGAAAACACAAGATTTAACAATAATGTGTACTATCAATAAGAAGAGACACGATTTAGCAATACTGTGTACTATCAATAAAAAGACACAAGATTTAACGAAACTGTGTACTGTCAATAAGAAGATACAAGATTTAATGATACTGTGTACTTTCAATAAGAAGACACAATATTTCAAGATACTGTGTACTTTCAAGAAGAAAACACATGATTTAACTATACTGTGTACTGTCAATAAGAACACACAAGATTTAACGATAATGTGTACTGTCAGTAAGAAAATACAAGATTTAACAATAATGTGTACTGTAAATAAGAAGACACAATATTCAACGATAATGTACACAGTATTGTTAAATCTTGTGTCTTCTTATTGACAGTACACTCTTCTTATTGATAAACTGTCAATAAGAAGACACAAGATTTAACGATACTGTGTACTGTCAATAAGAAGACACAAGATTTAACAATACTGTGTACTATCAATAAGAAGACACACGATTTAGCAATACTGTGTAC
>NW_013837889.1:0-1067 GCF_000517525.1 Limulus polyphemus
AGTCTCCTGTCTGTTAAACATGAGAAAGACTAAACCACCGTGTCTATTAAGTATTGAGCACGAGACAGAAACTATACCAAATGTATCCTTCTGTTAACTATGAGAGAGACTAAAACACCGTGCCTATTAAGTATTGAACACGAGACAGAAACTAAACCAAAAGTCTCCTGTCTGTTAAACATGAGAAAGACTAAACCACCGTGTCTATTAAGTATTGAGCACGAGACAGAAACTAAACCAAATGCATCCTTCTGTTAACTATGAGAGAGACTAAACCACTGTGTCTATTAAGTATTGAGCACGAGACAGAAACTATACCAAATGTATCCTTCTGTTAACTATGAGAGAGACTAAACCACCGTGTCTATTAAGTATTGAACACGAGACAGAAACTAAACCAAATGAGGGATGAGAGTATTAGTCTGTGTTGCTGCTCCTGGATGAGTTTATTTTTTATTTTTTACCACCGTCACTACAAATGAAACAAAGATCACACATGATGAAGATAGCAGTATTTGTCCTGACAAGTTTACGAGGTCCAGGAACACATGTCTGACTAGTAGATACTACTGAGAAGTTGGGTCATCCGATGTCCCGTTTGAGTAACACGTGTTTAATACTTAATACAAACTGTGCTTAAATCTCTTTCTCATGTTTAATACACGGGAGACTTTTGGTTTAGTTTCTGTCCCGTGTTCAATACTTAATAGACACGGTGGTTTAGTCTCTCTCATGTTTAACAGACATGAGATAGTACCACATTGTAAAGTTGTTACACGATAGAACACGTTCTCCTTTTGACCTCAGTACCACATTGTAAAGTAAGGTGAACGTGTTCTATCGTGTAACATTGACCTCAATACCACATTGTAAAGTAAGGAGAACATGTTTTATCGTGTAACATTGACCTCAGTACCACATTGTAAAGTACGGAGAACGTGTTTTATCGTGTAACATTGACCTCAGTACCACATTGTAAAGTAAGGAGAACATGTTTTATCGTGTAACATTGACCTCAATACCACATTTTAAACTAAAGAGAACGTGTTTTACCGTGTAACATTGAC
>NW_013837890.1:0-401 GCF_000517525.1 Limulus polyphemus
AACATTGGGTCCCATCCTTCTTCTGGACTAACACGATGGGAGCTGACCAGGGACTATCTGATTTCTTGACTATCCCTCCCTTCATTAGGCCATCCATGACCTTCTCCATCTCGTTGCTTTGCCGGAGCTATTCTATTCGGAGGGATCATTATTGGATGGTGATTGCCTGTGTTTATTCTGTGCTCCACAAGGTCTGTGCAGCCAAGGTCATGATCTCCTTTCGAAAAGACATCAGCATAATTTGCCAAAAGTTCTTTTACCTGAAGAGCCTGTGATGATGACATATGGACTATGCTTTTCTTATAGAGGTCAGTTAAATGTTCTGGTAGAGGATGTCCTTTATTTATGGTTGTATTTCTTGCCTTACAATGGACTATCTCTACCTCCTGGCACACACACCC
>NW_013837891.1:0-404 GCF_000517525.1 Limulus polyphemus
ACATTATTGTTAAATCTTGTGTCTTCTTATTGACAGTACACAGTATCGTTAAATCTTGTGTCTTCTTATTGACAGTACACAGTATCGTTAAATCTTGGGTCTTTTAATAGATATTACACAGTATTGCTAAATCGTGTGTCTTCTTATTGAGAGTACACAGTATTGTTAAATATTGTGTCTTCTTATTGAAAGTACACAGTATAGTTAAATCTTGTATCTTCTTATTGACAGTGCACATTATCGTTAAATCTTGTGTCTTCTTATTCACAGTACTTAGTATCGTTAAATCTTCTGTCTTCTTATTGACAGGATACATTATTGTTAAATCTTGTGTTTTCTTACTGACAGTACACAGTATCGTTAAATCTTGGGTCTACTTATTGACAGTACACAGTATTGTTAAA
>NW_013837892.1:0-404 GCF_000517525.1 Limulus polyphemus
AAACTTCTTACAGTGTTTTTAATCTATCTGTTTCACCTAGAGGAGTAATTGTTTTCAAACTTCTTACATTGTTTCAATTCAGCTGTTTCTCCTAGAGGAGTAATTGTTTTCAAATTTTTTATAGTGTTTAAGTCTGTCTGTTTCTCCTAAAGGAGTAATTGTTTTTAAACTTTTACAGTGTTTCAGTCTATCTGTTTCTTCTAGAGGAGTAGTTGTTTTCAAACTTCTTACAGTGTTTCAGTCTATCTGTTTCTCCTAGAGGAGTAATTGTTTTTAAACTTCTTACAGTGTTTTCAGTCTATCTGTTTCTCCTAGAGGAGTAGTTGTTTTCAAACTTCTTACAATGTTTCACTCTATCTGTTTCTCCTAGAGGAGTAATTGTTTTGATACTACTTACTGTGTTT
>NW_013837893.1:0-580 GCF_000517525.1 Limulus polyphemus
CTTGTATTCAAACAGTATTACATGCCTAATGTGTGTCTCGTTGTGTGCCATCACTATAAGGGATTAGAGTATATTAAACTTTACAGATTTTATAGTCTACACTAACATGACGTTTAGGATGTCTGTTTAATTATTATACGTGATATATGTTTTTTGGGGGGGTGGTTAATGAAAGTGTTCCAAAACGCGACATTAATTTCTTGACAACCTAATATACAGAATTAATAATAAATAATTTATTTAATTAATATAGCTCACATTATAACATTTGTTTTTAATGAAACTTAATGATATAAATAATGCCTTGATCATTTCGTCTGTTTTATCCCAGCCAGCCTGATGAGTCCTTGTATTAGACAAAAGGCCTCCTTGGCACAAGATATAGCACATGTAATATAGATGACATATTACTATATATTCTTCTTTACTTTCTCTCATAATGTTCTAGAAAAATAGATGAAAAAGAAAGATATGTCTTATTATAAGGAAAGTCCAGAAACAAAGTCAAGTTACATTGGAAAAATATCAATAAAACATGTATAAACATACACATCTAGAAAATTGTGGTATAAAACTGAAC
>NW_013837894.1:0-403 GCF_000517525.1 Limulus polyphemus
TAATTCTACCGATTGTTGCAGTGTCATCCAGGTGTTGGATCAGTTACTTCTCTACCGGTTGTTCCCATGTCATCCAATTGTTGGATCAGTTAATTCTCTAACGGTTATTCCCGTGTCATCCAGGTGTTGGACCAGTTAATTCTACCGATTGTTGCAGTGTCATCCAGGTGTTGGATGAGTTACTTCTCTACCGGTTGTTCCCATGTCATCCAATTGTTGGATCAGTTAATTCTCTAACGATTATTCCCGTGTCATCCAGGTGTTGGACCAGTTAATTCTACTGATTGTTGCAGTGTTGTCCAGTTGTTGGATCAGTTACTTCTCTACCGATTGTTCCCGTGTCATCCAGGTGTTGGACCAGTTAATTCTACCGATTGTTGCAGTGTCATCCAGGTGTTGGACT
>NW_013837895.1:0-446 GCF_000517525.1 Limulus polyphemus
GTCTTCTTATTGACAGTACACAGTATTTATAAATCTTGTGTTTTCTTATTGCCAGAACACAGTATTTTTAAATCTTGTGTCTTCTAATTGACAGTACACAGTATTTATAAATATGGTGTCTTCTTATTGACAGTACACAGTATCGTTAAGTCTTGTGACTTCTTACTGACAGTACACAGTATTGTTAAATCGTGTGTCTTTCTATTGACAGTACATAGTTTTGTTAAATCTTGTGTCTTCTTATTGAAAGTACACAGTATCGTTAAATCTTGTGTCTTCTTATTGACAGTACACAGTAATGTTAAATCGTGTGTCTTCTTACTGACACTACACAGTTTTGTTAAATCTTGTGTCTTCTTATTGAAAGTACACAGTATCGTTAAATCTTGTGTCTTTTTGTTGATCGATACTGTGTACTTTAAATCTGGTGTCTTTTTATTGACAGT
>NW_013837896.1:0-404 GCF_000517525.1 Limulus polyphemus
GCGCACAAACCTTTAAACTATAAAATGCATTTCTCACTAACCCAAATATTAAAATAGGCCATAATTATTTTCCAATTCGTAAATAAATTAATTCATGGAATAAATCACATTCTATCAGTTTTGGATGTAGTTTCAAGTAATACCTTTAATGCTAATAATATTCATTTCAAATCAATTCATAAAAATGTGATATAAAAAAATGAAATTGGAAAATAAAATTTAATTTTGAATAGCAAATGCTACTATATTTGCAAATAATGTTTATTTTGTTACTTTCCAATGTGAATCGGATAATTAACACTTCAATATCTAATCTAAAAGTAAAATCATGACGTTGTTAGATAAAGATTTAAGTCTATAATGTAAAAGGACGTATCTCTGTTGACCGCCATAACTCCAAGAGG
>NW_013837897.1:0-405 GCF_000517525.1 Limulus polyphemus
ATAGGTTTTCTTGCCACTGCTGTAATCTTTCTTCTTGTTTCTTTTCTCGTTCTTATTGTTTCTTTTCTTTTTCCTCCAACAACTGCTGTAATTTCTCTTCTCGTTCTTCTTGTTTCTTTTCTTGTTTATTTTCTCGTTCTTCTTGTTTCTTTTGCTGTTCTTGTATTGCTGCCATCAAGTCTGCTATGCTGTAGTTTGATTTGCCGCTTCTCATTTCCATTTTTTTTTATCCCACTCCTGACACCAATTTGTTACGTCTCCGTTTGTTAATTGATTTCCCGTAAATTCGTTCGACGAAACTTTAGCGACACAAGTCCTTTCTTAATAAAACTGGTTTATTCTTTACGAATACAACTTTATGAGACACTTAATTTCAACAGTCGCTCTATAACAAACGTCTCACAA
>NW_013837898.1:0-405 GCF_000517525.1 Limulus polyphemus
TGTGATAATGGTACTATCATACATATTGTGTCCCTATGTGATAATGGTACTATCATATACTTTGTGTCCCTATTTGATAATGGTACTATCATACATATTGTGTCCCTATGTGATAATGGTACTATCATATACTTTGTGTCCCTATGTGATAATGGTAATATCATACACTTTGTGTCCCTATGTGATAATGGTACTATCATATACATTGTGTCCCTATGTGATAATGGTAATATCATACACTTTGTGTCCCTATGCGATAATGGTACTATCATATACTTTGTGTCCCTATGTGATAATGGTACTATCATACATACTGTGTTCCCATGTGATAATGGTACTATCATATACATTGTGTCCCTATGTGATAATGGTACTATCATACACATTGTGTCCCTATTTGATAAC
>NW_013837899.1:0-404 GCF_000517525.1 Limulus polyphemus
TGAACACCTAGGTGTAACTATAGTTACCAAATTTATAACCACTATACTCGTCTTTAGCCTTATTTGGTACAACTACTCTATAAACACCTAGGTGTAACTCTAGTTACCGAATTTATAACCACCATATTCATCTTTAGCCTTACTTGGTTCAACTACTTCATGAACACCAAGGTGTAACTATAGTTACCGAATTTATAACCACCATATTCATCTTTAGCCTTACTTGTTACAATTACTCCATGAACACCTAGGTGTAACTCTAGTTACCGAATTGATAACCACCATACTCATCTTTACACATACTTGGTACAACTACTCCATGAACACTTAGGTGTAACTGTAGTTAAAGAATTTATAACCACCATACTCATCTTTAGCCTTACTTGGTACAACTACTCCATGAA
>NW_013837900.1:0-403 GCF_000517525.1 Limulus polyphemus
TGACATAAATGGGAGATAAAGTATTATTGTATACACCAATAAGTTAAAAAAGGAAATAACCAAAAAGTTAGACAAAACTATGGAAAGGTCCTTTTAGAGTCTTAAAACAGACAAGTCCAGTGAATTACGAAATTCAAGAAATATACGGAAAGAACAAACAGTTAGTACATGTAAATAGATTGAAGAAAATAAAAGATTATAAGCCGTATCAATATGAATGTATAGAGCGAGAAACTGAACAACCACAACCAGCGACAGATACCGATATTCAGAAAGAGACTGATAACTTAGGTGAATTCGAGTCTACTTTTTATGATGAAGAAGAAATAATAGACTCAGAACCAGGAATACCAAGAGTAGAAAGAGAAGATAACATAGTACTAGAGGATAAGGTAATAACAGA
>NW_013837901.1:0-427 GCF_000517525.1 Limulus polyphemus
TTTACATGAAGTTTAATGGTGCTATTTATTTTGTATTTGGTGTAGTATTTAATGAAGGAATTGATGAAATATATGCACAACAGAAATTAAATGATGAGATGAAAATGTGTTACAATGGCACATAGAAAGAACAACAATAAAATGGACCTACAATATTATGGACTATTTGCAAATAGTAACTATGGAGATGAGGTAATAAAATAAAAATCAAGTTGAGAACAACAACAAAATTTTATAAAAGAAAATCTCTTGCCGAGCATTGGCTATTATATTATTTCCCTGTCAATGTTCCCATCTTAATTAAAAGGCGTAAGATGACTAAAACAAGATCTTGAAGAATTTATCTAGCTATATATATATAAAAGAGGAAGTTTGTCTATTTGTTTATTTTGTTTGCTACGGAAACCAAACGGTTGAAGCTTACAAA
>NW_013837902.1:0-550 GCF_000517525.1 Limulus polyphemus
ATTTAGTGACTATAAACGTTCTTTGGTATCAAACCACCAACACTATCTGTATCAAGATATTTCACTATAAACATTGTTTGGTATCAAACCACCTACAAAATCTGTATAAAGATATTTAGTGTCTATAAACATGGTTTGATACCAAACAACCTATACCATCTGTATAAAGATATTTAGTGGTATCAAACCACCTACAACATCTGTATCAAGATATTTAGTGACTATAAACATTGTTTTGTATCAAAGTACCTACAACATCTGTATAAAGATGTTATTGATCTATAAGCATCGTTTGGTATCAAACTACCTACAACATCTGTATAAAGATATTTAGTGACTATAAACATTGTTTGGTATCAAACCACCTACAACATCAGTATAAAGATGTTTAGTGGCTATAAATATTGTTTGGTATCAAACCACCTACAACATGTGTATAAAGATATTTAGTGACTCTAAACATTGTTTGGTATCAAACTATCTACAACATCTGTATAAAGATATTTAGTGACTATAAACATTGTTTGGTATCAAACCACCTACAACATCT
>NW_013837903.1:0-745 GCF_000517525.1 Limulus polyphemus
TTGCACTCCTGCCCTAATGTTGTGTATAGATCAAAATCGGCTTATTCTCCTACTTTTTTGTGATGTCAGAAAGACACGTATGTTCAAGAAGTCTTGATAGAAATGACGAAAAAACTTATAACCCAAGTGCTTTCGAAAGGTGAACAATTCTTCTTCAGGGGAAACTGGGAATGGTGGTGTAATAGAATGAGTGATATACATAAAGGGAGTTTAGTGTCGTCATGAAGGTCATTCGGTTTTCCAGGAAATGATTAGTCTAAGCGTTTCATTTCAGGTACAACGTAACCGATGGCGAGAATGTATGTGAAAAGGTATTAGGGCTATTTTACTTTAGAAAATGCTAATCAGTTTATGACAAAAGCAGGTATGAACTATTATCTTAAATAAATAGTAAGTTTTAGGCATGTAATGTGAACACTGAATTTTTTGCTTATTTTTATAATGAAAACTAAAGCAGATAGAGAAATAAAAGAAGCTTGTTGAATTACTAATCTAAACACCGTTCAACCTTTCGGAATTAATCTAGATTTTGGAATCAGTGATCTCCGTGCATTGGTTTCATCTCTGTCAGAATATAATTTCTATTAATCTGCATTGAAAGGGAATGACAGGGTTGGTTAAAGTGTTGAGCAACAGGAAGATCTTTTTCGGTGTTAATTAATAGAAGATTTATGGTTGTTGAAACATTCTCTTAGAGTTGTTTGTGTATGTCCTACATATTGGTGGTTGTAGTTTTATACTGTAT
>NW_013837904.1:0-404 GCF_000517525.1 Limulus polyphemus
ACACAGTATCGTTAAATCTTGTGTCTTCTTATTGACAGTACACAGTATTGTTAAATCTTGTGTCTTCTTATTGACAAGAGACATTATTGTTAAATGTTGTGTTTTCTTACTGACAGTACACATTATCGTTGAATATTGTGTCTTCTTATTGACAGTACACAGTATTGTTAATTCCTTTGTGTTCTTATTAATAGTACACAGTATTCATAAATCTTGTGTCTTTTTATTGACAGTACACAGTATTGTTAAATCTTGTGTATTCTTATTGAGAGTACACAGTATTGTTAAAGCTTGTGTCTTCTTATTGACAGTACACACTATAGTTAAATCTTGTGTCTTCTTATTGACAGTACGCAGTATAGTTACATCTTGTGTCTTCTTATTGACAGTACGCAGTATCGTTT
>NW_013837905.1:0-404 GCF_000517525.1 Limulus polyphemus
CCTGCAACAGTGGCAGCTCGAACAACAAAATAAACAAGAGAGATTACAGCAGTTGTTGGAGGAAAAAGAACAGAAACAAGAAGAGAGACAACAGCAGTGGCAGCTCGAAGAACAAAATAAACAACAGAGATTACTACAGCTATTGGAGGAGAAAGAAAATAAACAAGAAGAGAGACAACAACAAGGACAGCCATTGGAAATACTTGGACAGTTAACAGCAGCCGACAGACACAACTATAGAGCACTGGTAGAGGCTCTGGAACTCAGGTACGGAACCCAAAACCAGTCAGAAGTCTACAGGGCTAGGTTTAGGACGAGAATCCGTGCTAAAGGGGAGAACCTGCAAGAGCTGGCACAAGACTTGGAAAGCATGACACTAAAGGCCTACCCAACTGCACCACCCG
>NW_013837906.1:0-776 GCF_000517525.1 Limulus polyphemus
TACCTATAAAAGTCTGTGGGTCTGTCTACATTACAAACTATACATATAAAAGTCTGTGGGTCTGTCTACATTACAAACTATATATATAAAAGTCTGTGGTTCTGTCCACATTACAAACTATACATATAAAAGTCTATAGTTCTGTCTACATTACAAACTATATATATAAAAGTCTGTGGGTCTGTCTACATTACAAACTATACATATAAAAGTCTGTGAGTTCGTCTACATTACAAACTATACATATAAAAGTCTGTGGGTTCGTCTACATTACAAACTATACATATAAAAGTCTGTGGGTTCGTCTACATTACAAACTATACATATAAAAGTCTATAGTTCTGTCTACATTACAAACTATACATATAAAAGTCTATAGCTCTGTCTACATTACAAACTATATATATAAAAGTCCGTGGGTCTGTCTACATTACAATCTATACATTTAAAAATCTGTGGGTCTGTCTACATTACAAACTACACCTATAAAAGTCTGTGGGTCTGTCTACATTACAAACTATATATATAAAAGTCTGTGGGTCTGTCTACATTACAAACTATACTATAAAAGTCTGTGGGTCTGTCTACATTACAAACTATACATATAAAAGTCTGTGGGTCTGTCTACATTACAAACTATACATATAAAAATCTGTGGGTCTGTCTACATTACAAACTATACATATAAAAACCTGTGGGTCTGTCTGCATTACAATCTATACATTTAAAAATCTGTGGGTCTGTCTACATTACAAACTATACCTATAAAAGTCCGT
>NW_013837907.1:0-663 GCF_000517525.1 Limulus polyphemus
AACTCTAGTTACAGAATTTATAACCACCATACTCATCTTTAGTGTTATTTGCTACAACAACTCCACGAATACCTAGGTGTAACTCTAGTTACAGAATTTATAACCACCATACACATCTTTACCCAAACTTGGTACAACTACTCCATGAACACTTAGGTGTAACTCTAGTTACAAAATTTATAACCACCATACTCATCTTTAGCCTTACTTGGTACAACTACTCCATGAAAACTTAAGTGTAACTCTAGTTTCCGAACTTATAACCACCATACTCATCTTTAGCCTTACTTGGTACAACTACTCCATGAACAACTAGGTGTAAGTCTAGTTACCGAATGTGTAACCCCATACTCATCTTTAGCGTTATTTGGTACAACTACTCCATGAACAACTAGGTGTAAGTCGGTGGTTATAAATTCGGTAACTATAGTCATACCTAGGTGTTCTTGGAGTTGTTGTACCAAATAACGCTAAAGATGAGTATGGGGTTACACATTCGGTAACTATCATCTTTAGCCTTATTTGAACAATTACTCCATGAACACTTAGGTTTAACTCTGGTTACCGAATTTATAACCCCCAAACTCATCTTAAGCGTTATTTGGTACAACAACTCCACGAACACCTAGGTGTAACTCTAGTTACCGAATTTATAACCACTAT
>NW_013837908.1:0-400 GCF_000517525.1 Limulus polyphemus
TAAATCCTCGTATCTTCTTATTGACAGAACCACAGTATTGTTAAATCTTGTGTCTTCTTATTGACAGTACACAGTATTGTTAAATCTCGTGTTCTTCTTATTGATAGTACACAGTATCGTTAAACCTTGTGTTTTCTTTTTGACAGAACACAGTATTGTTAAATTTTGTGTCTTCTTATTGGTAGTACATAGTATTGATAAATCTCGTGTTCTTCTTATTGATAGTACACAGTATCGTTAAATCTTGTGTCTTCTTATTGACAGTATACAGTATTGTTAAATTTTGTTTCTTCTTATTGACAGTACACAGTATTGTTAAATTTTTATGTCTTCTTATTGACAGTACACAGTGTCGTTAAATCTTGTGTTTTCTTATTGATAATACCCATTATCGTTAAAT
>NW_013837909.1:0-405 GCF_000517525.1 Limulus polyphemus
TCATAACAGTCGTTTAGGCCTTCTTAGACTAGGTATTTTCGACTTTGATAACGGTATTTTAAGTCTTTCTTACACTATATTTTAATGACTTTCATAATGGTATTTTTAATCCTTCTTAAACTATGTTTTGTCGACTGTTATAAAGGTCTTTTAGTTTTCCTTCCACTAGATTTTGTTGACATTGATATGGGTCGTTTTAGTAAGTTTTCAACTATATTTGGTCGACTGTAATAACGGACTTTTAGTCTTCCTTCCTCCAGATTTTGTTGACATTGATAAGAGTCCTTTTAGTCAGTTTTCCACTACATTTTTTGACTTTGAAAACGTGTTTTTAGTTTTCTTCCACTCGATTTTGTCGACTTTCATAACTGACTTTTTAGGCCTTCTTAGACTAGATATTTTTGA
>NW_013837910.1:0-404 GCF_000517525.1 Limulus polyphemus
TTTATATAGGGAGTGAAAATCATTTACTTCTTTATTGATGTATGTAGTTAAAATCATTTACTTGTTTCTTTTTGTAGGGACTGAAAATCATTTAATTGTTTCTTGATGTAGAGATTGAAAATCATTTACTTGTTTCTTGATGTAGGGAGTGAAAATCATTTACTTGTTTCTTGATGTACAGAGTGAAAATCATTTATTTGTTTCTTGATGTAGGGTGTTAAAATCATTTACATGCTTCTTGATGTAGGAAGTGAAACTCATTTATTTGTTTCTTGATGTAGAGAGTGAAAATCACTAGCGTGTTTCTTAATATAGGAAGTGAAAATAGTTTACTTGTTTCTTAAAGTAGGGAGTGAAAATAGTTTACTTGTTTCTTAAAGTAGGGAGTGAAAATCATTTACTTC
>NW_013837911.1:0-403 GCF_000517525.1 Limulus polyphemus
CAAGAAAACATAATTTAACAATACTGTGTCCTGTCAATAAGAAGATAAAGAATTTATCAATACTGTGTACTGTCAATATGAAGACAAAAGATTTAACGATACTGTGTACTATCACAATAAGTCATAAGATTTAACGATACTGTGTACTATCAATAACAAGCCAAAAGATTTAACGATACTGTGTACTGTCAATAAAAAGACACAAGATTTAAAAATACTGTGTCCTACAATAAGAAGATACAAGATTTATCAACACTGTGTACTGTCAATAAGAAGACAAAAGATTTAACGATACTGTGTACTATCACAATAAGTCATAAGATTTAATGATACTGTGTACTATCAATAACAAGCCAAAAGATTTAACGATACTGTGTACTGTCAATAAAAAGACACAAGATTT
>NW_013837912.1:0-404 GCF_000517525.1 Limulus polyphemus
AACCATTAATTTTTTATATAATTAAAGTGAATGAAAATTAAATTGTTACCCTTAACTTTACGTAGAAAATAGAGCTAAAAACAACGAGGGGATGACATTTTATTTTGGCATATCTTTTTTAAATGTAATTGTTAAATTACTTGCATTCATGAACACGTGCATATTTCTTATATTATGCAATCATAGAATACTTCGTGAAAATAATTTTTATGTTTTAATCATCTCAGCAATGGGCGTTCTGAAACATGGAAAGAAAATATGAAAGTGGCTTCCAGAAAAGGAAAAAACAAAGGCAGGAACTAGAAAAGGAAAAATCTGCTTTAGATAAAGTTCCTAAGCTATCCCAGTTTTTCTCAGCTTGTAAGGAAACAGAGGAGCAGAACAACCCAACAAGCCCTATCAAG
>NW_013837913.1:0-403 GCF_000517525.1 Limulus polyphemus
ACAACCTTGCAGAATGTCCTGTCACACCACAAACCTTCTGTATGGCATCTGGTACTCCTTCATGATCTAACACCTTGATGCTCACAAGGGTTTGCTGAGACGCAGAATCTATGACAAAGTGGCACCTTTGGCCATCCAGCTTTCCTGCCACATAGACACTGTGTGTGCTTGGCATTTTACACCTAGCTGTTGGGACTTTCATGATGGGGGTTGGTGAGTGTCCCTCAACACCAACCACTACTGGTCTCCTTGAGGCCGACTTGTTGGTAATATTCTTCTTACACTGGCTCCTCATATGTCTTTGCGTTCCACAGTTCCAACAACCTTTCTGGGTAGCAGCCTTTCCTGCTGTAGCATCTCCCCTGTGTTGAAGTTGCCAGCATTGAGTTCTCTTGTGCCCAGA
>NW_013837914.1:0-404 GCF_000517525.1 Limulus polyphemus
TAGTATAGAATGGTTACTGGGAAGTGTTGTTTGCATACATACAGAATAGTATAGAATGGTTACTGGGAAGTGTTGTTTGTATACATACAGAATAATATAGAATGGTTACTGGGAAGTGTTCTTTTTATACAATACAGAATAGTATAGAATGGCTACTGGGAAGTGTTGTTTGTATACATACAGAATAGTATAGAATGGTTACTGGGAAGTGTTGTTTGCATACATACAGAATAGTATAGAATGGTTACTGGGAAGTGTTGTTTGTATACATACAAAATAGTGTAGAATGGTTACTGGGAAGTGTTGTTTGTATACATACAAAATAGTATAGAATGGTTACTTTGTATACAATACAAAATAGTATAGAATGGTTACTGGGAAGTGTTGTTTGCATACATACAGAA
>NW_013837915.1:0-404 GCF_000517525.1 Limulus polyphemus
CAAGCTAAAGACGAGTATAGTGGTTATAAATTCGGTAACTAGAGTTACACCTAGATATTCCTGGAGTTGTTGTACCAAATAACGCTAAAGATGAGTATGGTGGTTATAAATTCAATAACTAGGGTTACACCTAGGTGTTCGTGGAGTTGGTGTACCAAATAACGCTAAAGATGAGTATGTTGGTTATAAATTCGGTAACTATAGTTACACCTTGGTGTTCATGGAGAAGTTGTGCCAAGTAAAGCTAAAGATGAATAGGGTGGTTATAAATTCGGTAAATAGAGTTACACCTAAGTTTTCATTGAGTAGTTGTACCAAGTAAGGCAAAAGATGAGTATGGTGGTTATAAATTCTGTAACTAGAGTTACACCTAAGTTTTCATGGAGTAGTTGTACCAAGTAAGG
>NW_013837916.1:0-403 GCF_000517525.1 Limulus polyphemus
CAACAATATTATTATCAATACTAATGTAGTCCAAATGTACAGACAACAATATCAATATCAAACTAATGGAATCCAAATGTACAGGCAACAATATTAATATCAATACTAATGTAGTCCAAATGTACAGACAACAATATTATTATCAATACTAATGTAGTCCAAATGTACAGACAACAATATTATACGCCTGGAAAAAAGTTAAGCACCCCCAAATATTTTTCAGGATTGCTTATTGAAAATAAGGTTTAATTTTCATGATGTTGAGCAATGTTCATAATTTCAAACATAATTAAAAGGATGTGAGCGTTCCGGTGTGACATTTAAATCAGGCGCGTTTTTTTCCCCACGTGCAACTTGCTCCCTTCTTCACGTCCAATATGCACTATTTTCTCGTGCATCAAAT
>NW_013837917.1:0-404 GCF_000517525.1 Limulus polyphemus
GTTTCTCTTCTCAAAACTGAGTTGAGTTTCTTCTTCAACATTGGCTTTTTCAGATGACACGTCTTCAGCAGCGTCATTTGTTCTGTTGTTCACTTTGTCCCAACTAAAATGTCCTGGACCGTGATAACGCCAAAGCCTGTTGGCATGCACCACTTTTGGCTTACCTCGCCGACCACATTTTATCCGGAAATTCATGTCTGAGAGACGATCCACTATGTCATATGGGCCTTCCCATGGAGAAGACAACTTAGGAAACTTCCCTTTGGTTTTCCTGGGATTATACAACCATACCTTGTCTCCAGGTGCAAAGCTGACTTCGGTAGATCTCTTATCATAAGTTAACTTCATCGAATCAGCAGACGTTTTCAAGTTTGAACGTACTTGATGGTGAATATCAACCATTC
>NW_013837918.1:0-404 GCF_000517525.1 Limulus polyphemus
CGATTGCCTGTGTTTATTCTGTGCTCTACCAGGTTTGTGCATCCGAGGTCATGATCTCCTTTCGAAAAGACGTCAGCATAATTTGTCAAAACTTCTTTTACCTGAAGAGTCTGTGATGATGACAAATGGACTATGCTCTTCTTGTAGAGGTCAGTCAAATATTCTGGAAGTGTGTGTCCTTTCTTCACAGTTGCATTCCTTGCTTTAACATTGACTGGCTCTACCTCCTGGTACACACCCAACAATGCCCCTTCCTTAAGTGTCTGCTCATATTCAGATAAATTGGCCACTGTTATAGGTACAACTTGACGACATGTTACAAGTGACCTTCCAATCTTCAAATCCACTGGCCTGGATGGGTCTTCCACTGCTTCTACAAGCATTGGGCTTCCATGGGGATGTTC
>NW_013837919.1:0-404 GCF_000517525.1 Limulus polyphemus
GGCTACTCTTTTACCATTGAATAGTGGGATTGACCGTCACATTATAACGCCCCCACGGCTGAAAGGGCGAGCATGTTTGGTGTGACGGGGATTCGAACTCGCGATCCGCAGACTGCAAGTCGAGCGCCCTAACCACCTGGCCATGCCGGGCTCCTCAAAAAGTAAATAGACACCATGATTTTTTTTCAATAGTCATTTATCTCACATTATCAACTTGACAAAAATGTTTACAAATGTGCATCAGTACTTAGTCGATTTGCCACCAGCATTTTTGAGTGCTTTGACTCGTTCTGGCATGGAATCGATGAGTCATTTTTCAGTGCTTTGGCTCGTTCTGGAATGTAATCGATGAGTCATTTTCAGTGCTTTGACTCGTTCTGACATGGAATCGATGAGTCATTTTT
>NW_013837920.1:0-404 GCF_000517525.1 Limulus polyphemus
CTAGGGCGTTATCGCGACTTTTAAAGCATACTACCTGAGAAAGACTTTCAAGCAAGCGATTCAAGCAACATCTGGAGAGAATTATATGACACTAGTTCAATTTTGGAAGAAATTCAGTATTAAGGATGCTATTGATAATATACATCAAGCATGGAATGAAATTTCATTTAAAAATATGCAAGGTGTTTGGAAGGCAGTTCTTCCACACTGTGCACAGGACGTCACAGGCTTTTCAAAAGATACAGAAGAGGTCATTAAAGAGATTACTCATATTGGAAAAGAACTGGGCTTCGCTGAGGTTGACAATGAATTGCTAGAAGCTCATTCAGAAGAACTAACCAATAAGGATCTTATAAATTTGGACACTCAGAGAGCATATGAAGACATTGATGAATGTGAAGAAA
>NW_013837921.1:0-403 GCF_000517525.1 Limulus polyphemus
ACGCTCCACTGCTACAGTGGGAGTGCAGACGGACCTTTCCGTACCTCCATCTGAGTCTTTTTCACGCCATGTGCAGGGTCTTCTGCCCTCCATGGATAATAAAGTGGATCAGTCTACACCTACTCCAATCTCTGTCCCCACTGTTCCTTCCAGTAACTGCCTGGGTCAACCTCCTCGGGCACCAGCCTCTGGTGTCCATGCAGGTCCATCTTTGGCCCCTCAATGCAGGACGATTATTCGATTACGTCCTCAGTCATTGGATTCTCACTCTGATGACAGAGATCTGCCCGCTCGTTTAAGGGCAGGATCCATGGAGGTCGATCGACCTCCATCTAGTAAAGATAAACGGCGTGGTCGTAAACCGAAGGGTTCTCCACCCTCTTCTCCTAAACATACATAAAAA
>NW_013837922.1:0-422 GCF_000517525.1 Limulus polyphemus
TTGACAGTACACAGTATTGTTAAATCTTGTGTCTTCTTATTGAGGGTACACAGAATAGTTAAATCTTGTGTCCTCTTATTGACAGTACACAGTATTGTTAAATCTTGTGTCTTCTTTTTGACAGTACACAGTATCGTTAAATCTTGTGTCTTGTTATTGACAGTACACAGTATCGTTAAATCTTGTTTCTTCTTATTGACAGTACACAGTATTGTTAAATCTTGTGTCTTCTTATTGACAGTACACAGAATAGTTAAGTCTTGTGTCTTTTTATTGACAGTACACAGTATTGTTAAATCTTGTGTGTTCTTATAGATAGTACACAGTATTGTTAAATCTTGTGGCTTCTTATTGACAGTACACAGTATCGTTAAATCTTGTGTCTTCTTATTGACAGTACACAGTATTGTTAAATCTTGTGT
>NW_013837923.1:0-404 GCF_000517525.1 Limulus polyphemus
GAAAATAAACAGGAAGAAAGTCTCAGGAAAGTCTTGACTACTGTGACGCCACGTTCTAGAACTATCCTGTACTTTGGCGAATGCTCTAGTATTTACTAGATAGGGTAGGCTGGTATATATAAGAGGGGGACAACGTGACGCAGTAATGTAATGTGTGTGTAGACAGTGAGTAATTGATCTGCAGTCAGAAGTATTATTGAGCACGTTCGTTGTTATAGCGTTTGTTTAGCGTGATTGTTGAAGTTGAGTGTATCGGTAAAGTTATATTCGGAAAGAATAAACCAGTTTTTATTAAGAAATAACTTGTGTCGCTTAAGTTTCGTCGGAACGAAGTTACGGAAAATCAATTAACAAATGGAGACGTAACAATATGAAAGAGGGTTAGCTGAGAGGTATATGATGGG
>NW_013837924.1:0-403 GCF_000517525.1 Limulus polyphemus
GTGTCTTCTTATTGACAGTACAGAGTATCGTTAAATCTTGTGTCTTCTTATTGACAGTACACAGTATCGTTAAATCTTATATCTTCTTATTGACAGTACACAGTATCGTTAAATCTTGTGTCTTCTTATTGACAGTACACAGTATCGTAAAATCTTGTGTCTTCTTATTGACAGTACATAGTATCGTTAAATCTTGTGTCTTCTTATTGACAGTACACAGTATCTTTAAATCTTGTGTCTTCTTATTGACAGTACACAGTATCGTTAAATCTTGTGTCTTCTTATTGACAGTACACAGTATCGTTAAATGTTGTGTCTTATTGACAGTACACAGTGTCGTTAAATCTTGTGTCTTTTTATATATAGTACACAGTATTGCTAAATCATGTGTCTTCTTATTGAG
>NW_013837925.1:0-592 GCF_000517525.1 Limulus polyphemus
GTTTACAGTATTGTTAAATCTTGTGTCTTCTTATTGAGAGTACACAGTATTGTTAAATCTTGTGTCTTCTTATTGATAGTACACAGTATCGTTAAATCTTGTGTCTTGTCAATAAGAAGGAGTACACAGTATTGTTAAATCCTGTGTCTTCTTATTGATAGTACACAGTATCGTTAAATCTTGTGTCTTCTTATTGAAAGTACACAGTATCGTTAAATCGTGTGTCTTCTTATTGACAGTACACTGTATCGTTAAATCTTGTGTCTTCTTAATGAAAGTACACAGTATTGTTAAATCTTGTGTCTTCTAAATGATAGCACTCAGTATCGTTAAATCTTGCGTTTTCTTACTGACAGTACACAGTATAGTTAAATCTTGGTCTTCTTATTGACAGTATACAATATCGTTAAATTTTGTGTTTTCTTACTGACAGTACACAGTATCGTTAAATCTTATGTCCTGTTATTGAAAGTACACAGTATCGTTAAATCTTGTGTCTTCTTAGTGACAGTACACAGTATTATTATATCTTGTGTCTTCTTATTGACAGTACACAGTATCGACACAAGATTTTGCCTTCTTATTGACAGTA
>NW_013837926.1:0-452 GCF_000517525.1 Limulus polyphemus
GCCACTTTCAAGGGAATCACAAGTTTTGATAATTAGTCATTCAGCCTATGCTATATATATAGTAGTCCTACACAGCTGCCACTTTCAAGGGAATCACAGGTTTGGAACACTAGTCATTTACTCTATACTATATATAGTAGTCCTACACAGCTGCCACTTTCAAGGGACTCACAGGTTTTAAACATTAGTCATTTAGTCTATACTATATATAGTAGTCCTACCCAGCTGCCACTTTCAATGGAATCACAGGTTTTGAACATTAGTTATTCAGTCTATACTCTATGCAGTAGTCCTACACAGCTGCCACTTTCAAGGGAATCACAGGTTTTGAACTTTAGTCATTCAATCTATACTATATGCAGTAGTCCTACACAGCTGCCACTTTCAAGGGAATCACAAGTTTTGATAATTAGTCATTCAGCCTGTACTATATATAGTAGTCCTACACAGCC
>NW_013837927.1:0-593 GCF_000517525.1 Limulus polyphemus
TATCAAATACGTTTTTCGGCACAATTCCCAGAACTTTCTCTGTTTTAAAAACACAGTGGGGTAGGATTTATTAACTTGTTGACAGTACAATGCTTACAACGAGAATTGTCTAAAGTATTATAAAATACTTATTCTTTGGCTTTATAGAAATTCTGGGCCGATCTAATAAACTTGGTACGTATTTGATTGTTGGTCGATAAGCGATATTGTTGGTCGATATAGATAGCAAGCGTAGATAAACAAGTCTTCTCAAATGGTGATGTGATGGGCAGAGCAAATATGGTGGATTCGATCAATGATATGATTTCTTAGCAAATAGAAAAAGTAGAGGGTTCTTGTTTTATATTCTAAATTGCCAGTAACGGACATTTTAGTATATTATTCGAATGATACTATAGACGATGTTACATTTTATGACATCCAAAATAAAAGTAAATATAAAAAAAAGTCCTAAATATCGATTTTTGTCTGTCACATTGGTAAGTCATTTTTTTGGGTTTGGTCAAAAATTTAGGATTTTTTTTTTAATATTATTTTATATTATAAAATCTACATTTTCATACCAAGTTTATTGACATACATTCATAAAATAG
>NW_013837928.1:0-310 GCF_000517525.1 Limulus polyphemus
ATGTAGTATAAAACAGACTGTTATCTTGTCAGTAAGTTCTCATGTAGTGTAAAACGGGTTGTTATACTTGTCAGTAAGTTCTCATGTAGTATAAAACAGACTGTTATCTTGTCAGTAAGTTCTCATGTAGTGTAAAACGGGTTGTTATACTTGTCAGTAAGTTCTCATGTAGTATAAAACAGACTGTTATACTTTCCAGTAAGTTCTCATGTAGTGTAAAACGGGTTGTTATACTTGTCAGTAAGTTCTCATGTAGTGTAAAACAGACTGTTATACTTGTCAGTAAGTTCTCATGTAGTGTAAAACAGAC
>NW_013837929.1:0-678 GCF_000517525.1 Limulus polyphemus
GGTATGTTACTCATTTTTTAAATGTCGCTAATATCTACTGTTGTTTAATATTGGTCTTTGACACTGGTATGTTACAACCTGTTTGAATGTCGTTAATATCTACTGTTGTTTAATGTTGGCCATTGACAATGGAAAGTTACAAACTGTTTAAATGTCGTTAATATATACTGTTGTTTAATGTTGGTCTTTGACATTGGTATGTTACTACTTGTTTAAATGTCGTTAATATCTAAAAATGTTTATTGTTGGTCTTTGACACTGGTATGTTACTACCTGTTTAAATGTCGTTAATATCTACAGTTGTTTAATGTTGGTCTTTGACACTTGCATGTTACTACCTGTTTAAATGTCGTAAATATCTACTGGTGTTTAATGTTGGTCTTTGACCATGGTATGTTATTACCTGTTTAAATGTCGTAATATCTACTGTTGTTTAATGTTTTTCTTTGACACTGGTATGTTACTACCTGTTTAAATGTCGTTAAACAACAGTAGATATTATTAATGTTGGTCTTTGAAATTGGTATGTTTTTACCTGTTTAAATGCCGTTAATATCTACTGTTGTTTAATGTTGGTCTTTGACACTGCTATGTTATTACCTGTTTAAATGTCGTAAATATCTACTGGTGTTTAATGTTGGTCTTTGACACTAAATATCTACTGGTGTTTAATGTTGG
>NW_013837930.1:0-404 GCF_000517525.1 Limulus polyphemus
CTATCCACATGAGCATTTTGTCAACTGGAAGCTTTTGTTGTACAGAGACAACAGGGTGCTATCCATGTAGGCATTTTGTTGACTGGTAGCTTTTATTGTATAGAGACAACAGGAGGCTATCCGCGTGGGCATTTTGTCAACCGGAAGCTTTTGTTGTACAGAGACAACAGGAGGCTGTCCATGTAGGCATTTTGTTGTACAGAGACAACAAGAGGCTATCCATGTAGCCATTTTGTTGACTGGAAGCTTTTGTTGTACAGAGACAACATGAGGCTATCCATGTAGTCATTTTGTTGTACAGAGACAACAGGAGGCTATCCATGTAGCCATTTTGTTGACTGGAAGCTTTTGTTGTACAGAGACAACAGGAGGCTATCCATGTAGGCATTTTGTCGACCGGAAGC
>NW_013837931.1:0-402 GCF_000517525.1 Limulus polyphemus
GTATATTACAGTTTATGTTGTGTCCTCTAAAAGCTCTTGTATATTACAGTTTATGTTTGTGTCCTCTAAAAGCTCTTGTATATTACAGTTTATGTTTGTATCCTCTAAAAGCTCTTGTATATTACAGTTTATGTTTGTATCCTCTAAAAGCTCTTGTATATTACAGTTTATGTTTGTATCCTCTAAAAGCTCTTGTATATTACAGTTTATGTTTGTATCCTATAAAAGATCTTGTATGTTACTCTTTATGTTTGTATCCTCTAAAAGCTCTTGTATGTTACTCTTTATGTTTGTATCCTCTAAAAGCTCTTGTATATTACAGTTTATGTTTGTATCCTATAAAAGATCTTGTATGTTACTCTTTATGTTTGTATCCTCTAAAAGATGTATATTACAGTTTAT
>NW_013837932.1:0-760 GCF_000517525.1 Limulus polyphemus
CATAATAAATGAGGAACCTAATTGTTATTTTTTATGTTATAATTGTTCTTCTACACGTTGTATAATAGCAGTGGAACCTAACCGTTCTTTTTTATGTTTTAATGGTTCTTCTTCACGTTGTAAATAGTAGAGGAACCTAACTGTTGTTTTTTATTTTTTACTGGTTCTTATTTACGTTGTATAATAGTAGAGAACCTAACTGTTGTTTTTTTATGTTTTACTGGTTCTTATTCACGTTGTATAATAGTACAGAAACCTCACTAATGTTTTTTATGTTTAAATGGTTCTTCTTCACGTTGTATAATAGTTGAGGAACCTAACTGTTGTTTTTCATATTTTAATGGTTATTATCCACGTTTTATAATAGTACAGAAACCTAACTGTTGTTTTTTATGTTTTAATGGTTCTTCTTTACGTTGTATAATAGTTGAGGAACCTAACTGTTGTTTTTCATATTTTAATGGTTATTATCCACGTTTTATAATAGTTGAGGTACATAGCTGTCGTTTTTTATGTTTTACTCTTCACGTTGTTTAATAGTAGAAGAACTTAACTGTTGTTTGTTATGCTTTACTGGTTCTTCTTTACGTCGTATAATATTAGAGGAACCTAACTGTTGTTTTTTATTTTTTACTGGTTCTTATTTACTTTGTATAATAGTAGAGAACCTAAATATGTTTTTTTATATTTCAGTGGTTCTTGTTCACGTTGTATAATAGTAGAGGAACCTAACTGTTGTTTTTTTTTCCACTGGTTTTTA
>NW_013837933.1:0-404 GCF_000517525.1 Limulus polyphemus
CCATCTACAAACTGAAACTTCATAATACACTCTAGTAAACCATCTACTAACTGAACCTTCATAATACACTCTAGTCAACCATCTACTAACTGAACCTTCATAATACACTCTAGTCAACCATCTACTAACTGAACCTTCATAATACACTCTGGTCAACCATCTACTAACTGAACCTTCATAATACACTCTAGTCAACCATCTTCTAACTGAAACTTCATAATACACTCTAGCCAACCACATACTAACTGAATCTTCATAATACAACCTCATGAAGCTCCAATCAGCCTGCTACAAACTGAACCTTCATAATACACTCTAGTCAACCATCTTCTAACTGAACCTTCATAATACACTCTAGTCAACCATCTTCTAACTGAACCTTCATAATACACTCTAGTCAACCA
>NW_013837934.1:0-404 GCF_000517525.1 Limulus polyphemus
AGTGTAAGTGTCACTCTATAGATCTATAGTAATGTGAAATGAGTATAAGTGTCACCCTATAGATCAATAGTAATGTGAAATGAGTATAAGTGTCACTCTATATATCAGCAGTAATGTGAAATGAGTATAAGTGTCACTCTATATATCAGCAGTAATGTGAAATGAGTGTAAGTGTCACCCTATAGATCAATAGTAATGTGAAATGAGTATAAGTGTCACTCTATATATCAGCAGTAATGTGAAATGAGTATAAGTGTCACTCTATATATCAGCAGTAATGTGAAATGAGTATAAGTGTCACTATATAGATTAATGTGAAATGAGTGTAAGTGTCACTCTATATATCAGTAGTAATGTGAAATGAGTGTAAATGTCACTCTATATATCAGTAGTAATGTGAAATG
>NW_013837935.1:0-977 GCF_000517525.1 Limulus polyphemus
TGTCTTCTGATTGACAGTACACAGTATCGTTAAATCTTGTGTCTTCTTATTGACAGGACACATTATTGTTAAATCTTGTGTTTTCTTACTGACAGACAGTACACAGTATCGTTAAATCTTGTGTCTTCTTATTGACAGTACACAGTATCGTTAAATCGTGTCCTGTCAATAAGGAGACACAAGATTTAACGATACTGTGTACTGTACTATTGTTAAATCTTGTGTTCTGTCAGTAAGAAAATATTCAACGATAATGTATAAAAGAAGACACATGACAGTACCGATACTGTAAGACACTATATTTAACGTACTGTCAATAAATTTAACGATACTGTTGTCAATAAGAAGACACAAGGGACACATTATTGTTAAATCTTGTGTTTTCTTACTGACAGTATACATTATCGTTAAATCTTGTGTCTTCTTACTGACAGTACACAGTATTTATAAATCTTGTGTCTTCTTATTGACAGAACACAGTATCGTTAAATCTTGTGTCTTCTTATTGACAGTATTGTTAAATCTAGTGTCTTCTTATTGACAGTACAGAGTATTGTTAAATCTTTTGTGTTCTTATTGATAGTACACAGTATTTATAAATCTTATGTCTTCTTATTGACAGAACACAGTATCGTTAAATCTTGTGTCTTCTTATTGACAGTACACAGTATTGTTAAATCTTGTTTTCTTTTTATTGACAGTACACAGTATCGTTAAATCTTGTGTCTTCTTATTGAGAGTACACAGTATTGTTAAATCTTGTGTCTTCTTAAGGACAGTACACAGTATAGTTAAATCTTTTGTCTTCTTATTGACAGTACACAGTATCGTTAAATATTGTGTCTTCTTATTGACAGTACACAGTATCGTTAAATATTGTGTCTTCTTATTGACAGTACACAGTATAGTTAAATCTTGTGTCTTCTTATACTGTGTACTGTCAATCGTTAAATCTTGTGTCTTCTTATTGAAGTACA
>NW_013837936.1:0-403 GCF_000517525.1 Limulus polyphemus
GATTTGTATATTCACTAGTTCGTTCCACAGTATCATGCGAAGTTTCACCTTCCTACAATGCGTTTTAATGAAGTTATGGCAGGTTTTGCGTTTTTTACCAGTACTTTGTCCCATTTAGACGAATCTTTTTGAATTTTTTAATGAAGGTTCACGTCAACCTTGCGAAATTACATACAAAACTCTAGATTTCTAGTTTTAGTTTTACGAATTTTGTGGTCGTTTTGATTTACTGTTTTATTGGCTTCCCCGAAAGCGTATGTGTAGTGCAGTGAAGCTTTTTGTTACCGATTGCTTCTCGATTTCTTTTTAGAAGAGGGTCCTGAATTGATGGTTCTACGCCAAATTTGGTATGTAGGTAGACTTTATCGTTACGCAGTTACATGCAGAGTTTCACCTTCCCTAC
>NW_013837937.1:0-403 GCF_000517525.1 Limulus polyphemus
GTTGAAAGGGTAAAGTTTAGTAATAGAAACTTTTTACATGACATTTCTGTGATCATGTCCATTTCCAGCCATTCAAACATATAGAGAAACTTAAACATTACACTTGTATGGTAAATACAGATATCAAATGAGAGAAGTAACCAGAGAATACAGAACAGCTACTACGTATTTTAAATGTTTGCTCAAGTGTAAGTAGTAGGTAACAGGAAAGATTAGTGAAAAATTAGATTCAAAATGTAAAGTAAATGAAGTTCAGGTTACAATCAAAACATATTTTAATGAAAATGGTACATTTGCTGTTCATTTTCATACTTTTTAGGGATTTATACAAATATACAGTGCTAAAAATTTTCAAGACTTAACTAAACAAAATGGATGCAACAACACAAAGACACACAGTATT
>NW_013837938.1:0-402 GCF_000517525.1 Limulus polyphemus
TATATATATATATATATATATATACACATATATATTGTTACGACAGTGGAAGTCACGTGACGCTGCTAGTGCATGTATGACTGAGTTTCTCGAATTATCAGGGAACTCCTCCAATTTTGGCGAAGCCTCTTTGTTAGTATATAAGCCTGGCCAGAAAAGCCAGCGATAATGAATGTATGATAGAGCGAACAGTAGTCACGGTGAGTTTCGGGCTAGTGTGTGTTTTGCACTCGTAGAGAGCGAAGTTATCGAGATTGTGAATCGCTATGATTTATAGCGTGTATTATAAAAGTCGTTAAGTTGAAAGTGACGAGAAACGTACTGACTGTGGAATTACTGTGTACTAAAAGTTTGTGTCGAGAAAGAATTTCTACCGGAAATTAACAAACAGATACGTAACAA
>NW_013837939.1:0-403 GCF_000517525.1 Limulus polyphemus
ATTTCGTTCTTTGCTAAGCAGAGAATGTTGAAGTCTGTGTTATTAGCTGTTCTTTCACACATGTTGTTGAAATGTAGGTAACGTTGGACTTGTTTTCTTTATTTGTTTAAAATGTTCTCTAATTCGTGCCATTGGGTGACGTATCATGGGTTGAATATAGACCCATTTACATCAGGTAGACGTGAATTTGTAAATGATGTCCGATCACCATATCATTGGAATTGTATCTTTCACCTTGAAGAAGCCCTTTATGATTACTTGATATTTAGATATCAATTTCAGTGATATTTGTGGATATAATGCTTTTATATTTTTCAAAATGTTTTTCTTTATTTCGAAACTCAAAGGACCCATGAAGTGTAACACAATAACCAAAGGACGTTTAGATACATCTAACAATTGT
>NW_013837940.1:0-790 GCF_000517525.1 Limulus polyphemus
CCTTTTAGTGTAGGAGTTTTCATGTAGGCAGGTTTCTATGTAATAAGTTCAAGTGAATTTAATGTTATGAAGGTATCATTATCTCAGTTGTGATTATTGTAATATAAAGCAATAGAACAAGGTAAATAAGCTATATTTAAATATCAAAAAATATTTGCAATAGACATAAGATATATTATTATGTTTTTAAATGATTGTTAATATTCAAATTGTCTGTCAAACTCTTAATTTCTGTTATGTTTTTTTGTGATGCATTTCACAAACTTTCATTCATTGATGATCCTGAGAGTTTTAAGATCACTAAGAAATTCTTACTTGTATGCACATGGCTGTTAGGAATGACTACTGAATTTTTCTTTTCAAAATGCTGTTTTAGATTTTTACACAGGTGTGTGTCTAGTTATTTCATTTTGCTGTTGTGTTTGATGATCTACTTATGTTTCAAACACTTGCTTTAAGTACCAATGCTCTTGATCAGAATTGGCCTTCTCTCTCTTCATATATGTCTGTTCACTAGATGTGAGGTAAGATTATTTATGAGATCACAATGTTTGTAGAATTCCTGCTGACTTTCCACATTTTATATGGAAAATGTATTAATGTTGGTACAGGTTGTCATATGTACTACCTACTCTCTCTCTTCTTCTCCAAGTTTTGGTAAAGTACATTTTCTTTTACTGCCAATGTAGTTACATGGTTAATTTTTCTGTTACTTTTTATTTCTTTCCAAAACCTTCTCTTCAAAGCATTTAGTGTTCTTTTTATTTTGATCTATTACACTACATCTTTT
>NW_013837941.1:0-401 GCF_000517525.1 Limulus polyphemus
ATGTGACTGTTACCGATAATAGGACATTTCCTGATGGAGCAGATGAACCACAAGTGAAGAGGAAGCCAATGAGACCAGTACGGAAGAAGATACGTACCCGTAAAATTAAGAGTACTTTGTGTAATTTTAATTTTGTGTTCGTAAATTCTGTACATTTAATCAAGTTATTGTTAATTATTTATTGGTTTAATGTAAGTGGGTATTGTTCGGGACGAACAATACTAAGGAAGGGGCAGTGTTATGACGGAGGCAGTCACGCGACGCTGGGAGCATGCGCACTGGAGTTTCTAGAAGGATCATGACTTATCTGAGAGGCCCGAGTTTGTCCGAGGCGCCCTCTTTTTTAGTATATAAGCCTGGCGAGAAAAACTAGCGCAAGGGCATAGATAGATAGATATAGA
>NW_013837942.1:0-403 GCF_000517525.1 Limulus polyphemus
CTTGTGTATTAATTAAGCGGGATACCCATGTTAAACACGTCTTGTGTATTAATTAAGCGGGATGCCCGAGTCGAACACGTCTTGTGTATTAATTAAGCGGGATGCCCATGTTAAACACGTCTTCTATATTAATTAAGCGGGATGCCCGAGTCGAACACGTCTTGTGTATTAATTAAGCGGTGAGTAAATATGACGCCTAAACTGGTAATTTCTGGTGAATTAGTAAAATTTATTGCAATCTAATAATTCCGGAAGTCCACATTATCCTAGGGCCTGCAGGCAAAATTTAGCAACAACAGAACACGTATGATGTCCAATCTTAATAAAACTGGTTTACATATATGTATATATATGCACAATTTGAATAAAACTGGGTTATATATATATGTATATATTTCTATAA
>NW_013837943.1:0-403 GCF_000517525.1 Limulus polyphemus
TGTATGTGTACGTAAACACTAGTGTAGCTTTCTATTGTTAAGTAATCAGAATTTTCGAGAAACTCTCCACACGCCCATAAATATAACCAATGCGACTTGCCACAAAAAAAAGAGTATCTATTATTGGGTTGCTGTAATTAGTGTGATATAAACTTTGTAAGCTATAACTATGATTAGCGCTTATTAATCGGGAACTTCAGATATTTGACGAGGAACATTTCGAACATTACGAATCATTCAACTTCAGTGGATTCACATCAGACATTAGTACTTTTACGAAAATATTACCTAACCTCACCAGTAGGAAAAATCGCGTGTGATCAGTGAATTTCACAGAGCTAACTAGCTCCCTGTTAAGTGAATTGTATCTACTTCAACTCGAAATTAACTCGCTGATCGTGAA
>NW_013837944.1:0-403 GCF_000517525.1 Limulus polyphemus
ACCCACACTGGTCCCCACAACCTTGTAGAATGTCCCGTCACACCATAAAGCTTCTGGTACTCCTTCGTTATCTAACACCTTAATGCTCACAAGGGTTTGCTGAGACGCAGAGTTTATGACAAAGTTGCACCTTTGGCCATCTAGCTTTCCTGTCACATAGACACCGTGTGTGCTTGGCATTTTACACCTAGCTGTTGGGACTTTCATGATGGGGGTTGGTGGGCGTCGCTCGACACCAACCACTACTGGTCTCCTTGAGGCCGACTTGTTGGTAATATTCTTCCTACACTGGCTCCTCAAATGTCCGTGCTTTCCACAGTTCCAACAACCTTTCTGGATACCAGCCTTTCCTACTGTGGCATCTCCCCTGTGTTGAAGTTGCCAACATTGAGCTCTCTTGTGC
>NW_013837945.1:0-403 GCF_000517525.1 Limulus polyphemus
AATTCCGAGATGTCCCCCTGTTAAATTATCATGGGATTGACGCAGCACAACTACCCGTAACTTCCTCGGTATAACTGTTTGCCAAGTCGTCACTTTCCCATCTGAAGTTTCCCATCTCCGGACAAGAATACCATTTTCAAGCTTCAACTGGTCCCATTGCACCCAATAGTGCTTTGTCACAGGGCTTAGACTAGACACCTTCTCCAAAGCAGGGCGCAAAACACTTGCTTTTAGAAAATCAATCACTGGCTTCAAATCTTGATCTTTCTCCTGCTCTGCTTTAATATCGATACCTGGTTCCACTTCGTCATCATCAACTTCTTCAGTCACTTTGACTTCACCTTGATGGCACCTAATTATTTCAACCTCTCTTTTAACAGTTACCGGAACTTGTCCTTCGTTA
>NW_013837946.1:0-900 GCF_000517525.1 Limulus polyphemus
GAACAATACTAAGGAAGGGGCAGTGTTACGACAGCGGAACTCACGTGACTCTAGTAACACGTCATGAACTTCTAGAAGGATCCTGTCCCTTCCTGAAGTCTCGGGAGGTTACTAGCTATGCGGTATTCTAGACCGACTGTTGAGTCGAGCACGTGAGTTGTTCGTTGTGAATTATAGCGTTTGTTGTAGCGTGACTGTGGAAATTAACTGTATTGCAAAGAAAACTGGTTTATTCTTTCTGAATACAAATTTAAGAAAGGACTTATATCGCTAAAGTTTCTTCGGAAAGAATTTTTACGGAAAATTAAATAACGAATGGAGGCGTAACATGATTTAAATTAGTTAGAAATAGTTCGATTGGCAATAAAACCATAAAATTAAGCAAAAACAGATGTATACCGTTACGATTTATAGCACAGAAACTCCGATGGTCAATTTGTGGATACTGTTACGACAGCGGAAGTCACGTGACGCTGGGAGCATGCCTGGGGTTCTAGAAAGATCGAGGAACCTGTGGAATGTCCTAGCGTTTGCTAGATACGCCCTCTATTTTGTATATATCAGACCGGCGAGGAGTGACGGCAAAGATATATATAGATAATTGCAGACAGACAGAGACGAACGATTGAGTCCAGCGCGGTAGTAAGTAAAGTGCGTAAATCGTTCGTTGTGAATTATAGCGTGTGTTTAAGTTAAAGGGACTGTGGAAATCAAGTGTCTTGCAAAGTTGAATTGAGAAAGAATAAACTAGTTTTATTTAAGAAAAAACTTGTATCGCTGAAGTTTCTCGGAAAGAAATTATACGGAAGATTAACAAACGACCAGAGACGTAACAATAAGAACTTGGTCACATCGACGAGCCCGTAGCGAGAAGTTTCATTAGCTTCATCCATATACTAC
>NW_013837947.1:0-403 GCF_000517525.1 Limulus polyphemus
TGAAAGTCCCAACAGCTAAGTGTAAAGTGGCAAGCACACATAGTATCTACGTGACAGGAAAGCTGGATGGCCAAAAGTGCAACTTTGTCATAGATTCTGCATCTCAGCAAACCATTGTGAGTATCAAAGTGCTGGATCAAAAAGGAGTACCAGTAGCCATACAGAAGCTCTGTGGTGTGACAGGACATTATGCAAGGTTGTGGGGACCAGTGTGGGTAATTATTGAGCTCATGGGCATAAAGGACAGACACAAAGCATACTTGGCTGACATTCCGGTAAGTGTTAAAAGAGAGGTTGAACTAACCAGGTGCCGTGAAGCTGAAGTCAAAGTGACTGAAGGAGTTGAAGATGGTGAAGTGGAACTGGGTATAGATATTAAAGCAGAGCAGGAGAAAGACCAAGA
>NW_013837948.1:0-401 GCF_000517525.1 Limulus polyphemus
CACATGCAGCCACTGTAAATGCCTCCATCTGAACATTGCGAAGGAAAGGAAGGTGAAAGTTTCTGTTTTGCTCGATACTGGCCACCAGATCAGCAGGTCCAAGATGATTAGTGACAAGTGGTGGATGCTGTGGCAAATGTTCTTACAGAACTGACGTCAGGTTCGACCACCATCTTTGGAAAGCACAGCAGAAGTCTTGCGCCAAAGAGTTTAGTGATCAGCCCAGCTCTGTCAGGGCTAGATGAAACTTGATATGTACCAATAAAGGTACAATGGTAAGATGTTGAGCTTCTGGTAGACATAAGAGCAGCAAGGACTCTATTTGACCTTGCAATCTTTCAATCCTTCTAAGAGGGACCATCAGTATGGTCACTGAATTCCGACTTCATTGGAGTGAATGG
>NW_013837949.1:0-806 GCF_000517525.1 Limulus polyphemus
GAACTCGTATTACAGTAATACGTAAACTCCTGTAACAGTAATGGATGAAATCCTGTAACCTGTAATGGATGGACTCGTGTAGCATTAATGGATGGACTCTTGTTATAGTACTGATGGATTTATGTAACCTGTAATGGATAGACTGGTGTATCCTGTAATGGATCGACTCGTGTAACAGTAATGGATAGCGTCGTGTAACAGTAATGGATGGTCTCGAGTTACACTAGTTATGGACTCGTGTAACTTGTAATGAACAGACTCACGTAACTGCAAAGAAAGAAATGCTTTAAGGCTAATGGATAGTTTCCTGTAACACTGATGGATGAATTTGTTTCACTGTAATGGAAGGACTCGTGTAACAGTAATGGATGGATTTGTGTAACAGTAATGGTAGGACGTGTGTAAACAGTAATCGGTGGACTCGTGTAACCTATAATGGATGGACTTGTGCAACAGTAATTGAAGAATGGATGAACAGTAATGGATAGACACTTGTACCAGGAACGTATAGACTCGTGTAGCAGTAATGAATGGACTCGTGTAACAGTAGTGGTGAACTTGTGTAACCTCTAATGAATGGACTCGTGTAACAGTAATGGAAGGACTCTTGTTATAGTACTGATGGATTTATGTAACATGTAATGGATAGACTTGTGTAACAGTAATGGATAGACTCATGAAACAGTAATGGATAGACTTGTGTAACAGTAATGGATAGACTCATGAAACAGTAATGGATAGACTCATGAAACAGTAATGGATAGACTCATGAAACAGTAATGGATAGACTTGTGTAACAGTAATGG
>NW_013837950.1:0-1022 GCF_000517525.1 Limulus polyphemus
CAATAAAAAGACAATAGATTTAACAATACTATGTACTATCAAAAAGAAACAAGATTTAACGATACTGTGTACTGTCAATAAAAAAGACACAAGATTTAACGATACTGTGTACTATCATAACAAGTAATAAGATTTAATGATACTGTGTCCTGTCAATAAGAAGATACAGAATTTATCAATACTGTGTACTGTCAATAAGCAGACACAAGATTTATCAATACTGTGTACTATAAATAAGAAGACAAGATTTACCAATACTGTGTACTGTCAATAAGCAGACACAAGATTTATCAATACTGTGTCCTGTCAATAAGTAGATACAGGATTTATCAATACTGTGTACTGTCAATAAGAAGATACAGGATTTATCAATACTGTGTACTGTCAATAAGAAGACACAAATTTAACAATATTGTATCCTGTCAATCAGAAGATAAAGGATTTATCAATACTGTGTACTGTCAATAAGAAGACACAAGATTTAACGATACTTTGTACTGTCAATAAGAAGACACAAAATTTAACAATACTATGTAATGTCAATAAGAGGACACAAGATTTAACAATACTGAGTCCTTTTGTATCTTCTTATTGCAATATTGTTAAATTTTGTGTCTTCTTATTGATAGTACATAGTATTGATAAATCCTGTATCTTCTTATTGACAGGACACAGTATTGATATATCCCGTTAAATCTTGTGTCTTCTTATTGACAGTACACAGTATTGATAAATCCTTTATCTTCTTATTGACAGGATAACAATGTGTACTATCATAACAAGTCATAAGATTTAATGATACTGTGTACTATCAATAACAAGACACAAGATTTAACAATACTGTGTATTGACAGGAAAAAAGATACAGAATTTATCAATAATGTATACTGTCAATAATAAGACACAAGATTTAAGAATACTGTGTCCTGTCAATAAGAAGATACAGGATTTATCAATACTGTGTCCTGTCAATAAAAAGATACAGTATTTATCAATATTGTGTACTGTCAATAAGAAGAAAC
>NW_013837951.1:0-404 GCF_000517525.1 Limulus polyphemus
TTCAAAACAATATTGTGAATAGCTTGATAAGCATTTGGTTGATTATTTGGTGTTGTCATATTCAAAACAATATTGTGAATAGCTTGATAATCATTTGGTTGATTATTTGGTGTTGTCATATTCAAAACAATATTGTGAATAGTTTGATAAGCATTTGGTTGATTATTTGGTGTTGTCATATTCAAAACAATATTGTGAATAGCTTGATAAGCATTTGGTTGATTATTTGGTGTTGTCATATTCAAAACAATATTGTGAATAGCTTGATAAGCATTTGGTTGATTATTTGGTGTTGTCATATTTAAAATACTATTGTGAATAGCTTGATGGGCCTGTGGTAGATTATTTAATGTGTTCATATTCAAAACAATATTGTGAATAGTTTGATAAGCATTTGGTTGATT
>NW_013837952.1:0-403 GCF_000517525.1 Limulus polyphemus
CAATTATCGTTAAATCTTGTGTCTTCTTAATGACAGTACACAGTATCGTTAAATCTTGTGTCTTCTTATTGACAGTACACAGTATCTTTAAATCTTTTGGCTTGTTAGTGATACTACACAGTATTGTTAATTCTTGTGTCTTCTTATTGACAGTACACAGTATTGTTAAATCTTGTGTCTTCTTATTGACAGTACACACTATCGTTAAATCTTGTGGCTTGTTAGTGATAGTACACAGTATTATTAAATCTTGTGTCTTTTTATCGACAGTACACAGTATTGTTAAATCTTTTATCTTCTTATTGACAGTACACAGTATCGTAAATCTTGTGTCTTCTTATTGACAGTACACAGTATCGTTAAATCTTGTGTCTTCTTATTGACAGTACACAGTATCGTTAAA
>NW_013837953.1:0-403 GCF_000517525.1 Limulus polyphemus
GTTGATAAACTATGTGAATTAGGATGGAGTCAAGGTGTAAGTAGGAAGAGGAGAAAGCCAGAACCAAACAGAAGAGTATGGTAATTTAAAATCTTATTACAAAGACTATTAATCATCATCTTAGGAAGAAACATGATGTTTAATAAGTCGCGTAAGAAATCAGTAAATGAGAAAAGAGAACCAGAAGCTGTACAGAAGCTCTGTGGTGTGACAGGACATTCTGCAAGGTTATGGGGACCAGTGTGGGTAACTATCGAGCTGATGGACATGAAAAACAGACAGAAAGTATACTTGGTTGACATTGAAGACCAATGCATATTAGGATTGGACTATCTACTACCGAGGAAGTGTGTAGTTAATTTCGATAAAATGACGATTGGAAACAACAAAGGCCAGACTCCAG
>NW_013837954.1:0-403 GCF_000517525.1 Limulus polyphemus
CGCCAAAGATGAGTATGGTGGTTATAAATTCGGTAACTATAGTTACACCTAGGTGTTCGTGGACTCGTTGTACCAAATACCGCTAAAGATGAATATGGTGGTAACCAATACGGTAACTAGAAATACACCTAGGTGTTCATGGAGTTGTTGTACCAAATAACGCTAAAGATGAGTATGGTGGTTATACATACGGTAACTATAGTTACACCTAGGTGTTTATGGAGTAGATGTACCAAATAACGCTAAAGATGAGTATGGTGGTTATAAATTCGGTAACTATAGTTACACCTAGGTGTTCATGGAGTAGTTGTAAAAAGTAATGGCTAAAGATGAGTATGATGGTTATAAATTCGGTAACTATAGTTACACCTAGGTGTTTATGGAGTAGATGTACCAAATAACG
>NW_013837955.1:0-399 GCF_000517525.1 Limulus polyphemus
TAACAAGAAATCGAAAAACAATCATTAACAAAAAGCTTCACTGCAGTACACATAAGCTTTCAGAAAAACCAATAAAAGAGTAACATAAAACGACCACAAAAGTCGCAATAATGATAATTAGAAGGCTAGAATTTTGCATGTAAATACGCAACTATGCAACGAACGTTCATACAAAATTTGGAGATGATCCGTCCAAATGGAACGCCGTACTGGTACAAAACGCAAAACCTTCCATAACTCCTTTAAAACAAACAGTAGGAAGGTAAAACTCTGCATATTACTACGCAACGTTAAAGTGTACCTACATACGAAATTTGGTGAAGAATCATCAATTTAGGACTCTCTGGTAACAAGAAATCGAAAAACATCAGTAAGAAAAAGCTTCCCTGCAGTACACAT
>NW_013837956.1:0-403 GCF_000517525.1 Limulus polyphemus
GGATTATCCTCAACGACAACATCATCCTTTGACGAAACAGTGATCGGCTCGCTAAACATTTTAAGTTCGGCAATAACTTTCCCTCAGCTAAATGGTTTCCCAACAATAATGATACACTCTTAATTGGCAGAGTAGGTTTTACTCCAACCACAACTGGTCCCGAAACTAGGTCTGATGCCAAATAAATGTCATGAAGAGGCACACTGACAAAGCCACCCTCAATACCCTAAGCAATAACAGACTCACCAGTGGCAGAAATAGAACCTTAAGGTAATATACCTTCTAACACTAATGATACACTCTTAATTGGCAGAGTAGGTTTTACTCCAACCACAACTGGTCCCGAAACTAGGTCTGATGCCAAATAAATGTCATGAAGAGGAACATTGACAAAGCCACCATC
>NW_013837957.1:0-402 GCF_000517525.1 Limulus polyphemus
GACATTGATAACGTTCTTTTTAGTCCGTTTTCCACTAGATTTTGTTGACTTTGAAAACGGGTGTTTAGTTTTTCTTCTACTAGATTTTGTTCTCGTTAATATCTGTCTTTTTAGGCCCTCATAGACTAAATTTTTTCGAATTTGATAACGGTATTTTCAGCCATTTTCCACTTGATTTTCTAGACTTTGAAAACGGGTTTTAGTTTTCTTCTTCTAGATTTTGTCGACGTTCATAACTTTCTTTTAAGGCCTTCATAGACTAGATGTTTTCGACTTTGATAACGGTCATTTAAGCCTTTCTTACACTATATTTTAATAACTTTTATAATGATCTTTTTAATCCTTTTAAAACTATATTTTTCGACTTTGATAACGGTATATTTAGTCCTTCCTCCGCAAGAT
>NW_013837958.1:0-403 GCF_000517525.1 Limulus polyphemus
TAGCCACTGCTTATTTTTAGCCTTTCCGATAATTTGGAACTGTTCAATTTTTACATTCACGCACATTAAAAATATAAAGAACTTCCGTTGTAATGTGTACCTACAAGTTGAAATACTTAAAACAGTCTACAGAATAAGGAACTATTTTGTATTCAAAGACAGATTTTTTAAAGCGGACCGATCAAATGTCATCCACAGATATCAGTGCTCTGTTTATAACAGTGCGTATATAGGGCCGACGGTGAGAAGGCTTAGTGATCGAGTTAAAGAACATAGTGTGTCAAGGTATGCAGAATTCTCAAACATTTTTCCAACTATGCAGTTTTCGATTATTCCAATTATCCGGTTTTCGTTATCCGTGTGTAATTTTATTGCTGCATTAAAAATCATTCTTCTATATTTT
>NW_013837959.1:0-403 GCF_000517525.1 Limulus polyphemus
CAGGTAAATCTACCCAAGAACAAAGTAAACTACGGGTAAATCTACCCAAGAACTAAGTGAACTACAGGTAAATCTACCCAAGGACAAAGTGAACTACAGGTACATCTACCCAAGAACAAAGTAAACTACAGGTACATCTATCGAAGGATAAAGTGTACTACAGGTAAATCTACCCAAGAACTAAGTGAAATACAGGTAAATCTATCGAAGTACAAAGTGAACTACAGGTAAATCTACCCAAGAACAAAGTAAACTACGGGTAAATCTACCCAAGAACTAAGTGAACTACAGGTAAATCTACCCAAGGACAAAGTGAACTACAGGTAAATCTACCCAAGGACAAAGTGTACTACAGGTAAATCTACCCAAGGACAAAGTGAATTACAGGTAAATCTACCCAAGG
>NW_013837960.1:0-403 GCF_000517525.1 Limulus polyphemus
GGATGTCATAAACTTATGAAGAGGAGCAAGATTACAGCTTACATTCTTTATTTTATAGTAAACAATTAGTATTTCACATAATTAGGATGCATTTTGAAAAACTAGATATTATCTTAATGTACATGAAGTTCGTTACTTTAAACATATGAAAAAGGAACAATATTACTCCTTATATTATTTATTTATAGAAAACAAATAGTATTTACACGTAATAACGAGTTACTTAAAATAACTAGATATTATCTTAATATACAAGAACATAGTTTGGTTAAACTTATGAAGAAGGAAAAAGACTACATCTTATATTATTTATCTTATAGTAAACAAAGAGTAATTACGCGTAATTAGGAGTCACTTTTAAAAAATAAGATATTATTTTAGTGTACATGAAGTTGGTTGTGTT
>NW_013837961.1:0-403 GCF_000517525.1 Limulus polyphemus
AGTTTGGTAAATATCAGTTAATGGTTGTCATATCACAACGAACAGTCGGTGTTTAACAGTTCGGTAAATATTAGTCAATGATTATCGTATCACATCGAACAGTCGGTGTTTAACATTTCGGTAAATATCAGTTAATGGTTGTCATATCACATCGAACAGTTGGTGTTTAACAGTTCGGTAAATATCAGTCAATGATTATCGTATCACATCGAACAGTCGGTGTTTAACATTTCGGTAAATATCAGTTAGTGGTTGTCGTATCACATCGAACAGCCGGTGTTTAACAGTTCGGTAAATATCAGTCAATGGTTGTCGTATCACATCGAACAGTCGGTGTTTAACAGTTCGGTAAATATCAGTTAATGGTTGTCGTATCACATCGAACAGTCGATGTTTAACAGTT
>NW_013837962.1:0-403 GCF_000517525.1 Limulus polyphemus
ACAACTACATACAAACCAACCAAACGAAACAATTCTAGTTTCAAAGTGAGTTGAATAGTTAGTAAAACTACATACAAACCAACCGAACAAAACAATTCTAGTTTCAAAGTGAGTTAAATAGTTAGTACAACTACATACAAACCAACCAAACGAAACACTTCTAGTTTCAAAGTGAGTTAAATCGTTAGTAAAACTATATACAAACCAACCAAACGAAACAATTCTAGTTTCAAAGTGAGTTAAATCGTTAGTAAAACTACATACAAACCAACCAAACAAAACAATTCTAGTTTCAAAGTGAGTTGAATAGTTAGTAAAACTACATACAAACCAACCGAACAAAACAATTCTAGTTTCAAAGTGAGTTAAATAGTTAGTAAAACTACATACAAACCAACCAAAT
>NW_013837963.1:0-402 GCF_000517525.1 Limulus polyphemus
CTGAACTGAAGTGAGGTCTTTAATAGAATTAATTAGAATTCTTGGCAGAAACGCAGGGTTAACCATTGATCTATGGTCAGGCGCACTAACCACTGGGTCTGAACTGAAGTGAGGTCTTTAATAGAATTAATTAGAATTCTCGGCAGAAACGCAGGGTAAACCACTGATCTATGGTCCGGCGCACTAACCACTGGGTCTGAACTGAAGTGGTGTATTTAATAGAATTAATTAGAATTCTCGGCAGAAACGCAGGGTAAACCATTGATCTATGGTCCGGCGCACTAACCACTGGGTCTGAACTGAAGTGAGGTATTTAATAGAATTAATTAGAATTCTCGGCAGAAACGCAGGGTAAAACATTGATCTATGGTCCGGCGCACTAACCACTGGGTCTGAACTGAA
>NW_013837964.1:0-403 GCF_000517525.1 Limulus polyphemus
AAGAGTTGGTGGTGATGACTAGCTGCCTTCCCTCTAGTCTTACACTGCCAAATTAGGGATGGCTAGCGCAGATAGCCCTCGTGTAGCTCTGCGCGAAATCCATAACAAAGAAACAAACAAAACGGTAAGCCTGTCATTAATCTTAATACGTACGAGCCAATTCCAACAGTAAATAAACACAAACATTAAGATTAGTTGATTTTCTTGGTTCTTTGTTACATCGATATTTTTCAGTGCTTAAGATTAATCAACCTTAACTTCAGATATCTTACATATCATGAATATATAGAAAAGGATTAAGAAAATGAATAAGGTAGTTAAAAGACTCAATATAGCTCCTGTAAGTAGTCCTCTAGTGAGACAACGTTAAGTCTACAGACTTACAACCCTAAAATATGGGGCT
>NW_013837965.1:0-402 GCF_000517525.1 Limulus polyphemus
AACACAGGGGCTATTTGTGCTCTGCCCACCACTGGTATCGAAACCCGGTTTCTAGCGTTTTAAGTCCGCAGACATGCCGCTTGTTTATAAATTGAATAATTCGCCACACGCGCGTGCGTGCGTGAGAAGGTAAGAAAAGGCACAAGATGAATAATTATTAAAGTAGAGAGGTTACAGGTTACATTGTTTTCATTAGGCTGTAGAATTGAACTTTTTTAGGCTTAGTGGAGAATCATAGTGAAAGTTTTAGACGCCAAATTCCGGGCCATTATTATTTTATCCTTAAAAAGTTCAGTATTGTTTATTTGACATTGAGGCCACTGAAATGTGCAAAGAGGAACACTCAGTCGGAAGCATAGAATCATTCCTCATGCACCAAGGTTGCTTGTCAAACAGCTAACT
>NW_013837966.1:0-404 GCF_000517525.1 Limulus polyphemus
CTACTGTCAATAAGAAGACACAAGATTTAAATATACTGTGTACTTTCAAGAAGAAAACACAAGATTTAACTATACTGTGTACTGTCAATAAGAAAACACAAGATTTAACGATAATGTGTACTGTCAGTAAGAAAACAGAAGATTTAACAATAATGTGTCCTGTCAATAAAAAACAATAAGATTTAACAATACTGTGTACTGTCAATAAGAATACACAATATTCAACGATAATGTGTACTGTCAGTAAGAAAATACCAGATTTAACACTAATGTGTACTGTTAATACGAAGACACAAGATTTAACGATACTGCGTACTGTCAGTAAAAAAACACAAGATTAAACAACAATGTGTCCTGCCAATAAGAAGACACAAGATTTAACGATACTGTGCACTGTCAATAAG
>NW_013837967.1:0-398 GCF_000517525.1 Limulus polyphemus
GGTATGTCTGCAGACTTACAACACTAGAAACCGGGTTTCGATACCCGTGGTGGGCAGAGTTTTGTGCATAAATTCAAACAAACAAAACTAAAATAATTAGTTAAAAGCACTACATCACCACACAACAATAGCAAAAAAAAAAAAAACGGTGGCCACTAACCAATACATAACAGTAACAAATAACAGTTTTACCTCCCTACTAAAATAATTAGTTAAAACACTACGCCACCACACAACAGTAATAAAGAACGGTTATACCACCACGCAACAATAACAAAGAAATTAACCAATACACAACGGTAACAAATAACAATTATACCTCCCTACTAAATAATTAGTTGAAACACTACGCCACCACACAACACTAATAAAGAACGGTTATACCACCACACAACAAT
>NW_013837968.1:0-431 GCF_000517525.1 Limulus polyphemus
GGACAAGGTTACTAGCTGGATTGTGATACTATGACTCTAGAGGCGGATGACATTTCTTTCCAAATTAATGCTGCTACAGCGGATTGTGTTTCTATAAGTAGAACGTTAAATAGGATGATGAGCTCATCGTAGGGTGTCTCAAGAGTTGATCACGAGGTGCTTGTTATGATGTGATTTGTCGAATGTTTTTCGCTTTGCTTCTTCTCTTCTCACTGGTCCCGGCAATCAGTGATGTAGGAAAGGCTTTGAGCGAAGATATTTTCAAAAAATTGTCCCGATCGGCATGTGCGAAGGCCCAGCAGGTTTAAAACAAACAGAGCTGGAGCACCATGGCAGCTGACCCTATACAACAAGAACTGGGCAAACGTTTTGTTGTTTCCATGCGCTACGCGTTGGAATTTGATATTCGCTTGTATGGAGAGCATAATAAC
>NW_013837969.1:0-739 GCF_000517525.1 Limulus polyphemus
AGCTATTTACAATAAACATTTGTGGTTTTCCGTTACAATCTGCAGTTATTTTAGATTTATTTCCTAATTTTTTTATGGTGGTTACGAGGTCAGTCAATTTGACCAACTCTATATAGAGTTAAGGTAGAGAAAATAACAGATAAAATATTAAGTTTTTCTAAAAAAAAAAGTGTTATAGTTATTTAGGAAGTTACAGAGATAATTCAAATGAAATCTGACAATTTTCAGATGAAGAAAAGTATTTGCATGTTGGATAGTTAACATTCCAAGAGAAAAAAGTCACTAACAAATCTTTAATTAAAAATTTAATACTTAATTAAAAACCCTTATACTTTGTGGTATGAAAACCTTGTAGTGTTTAATGATAAGAGGTGAAATTTTGTGAAGATATGCATACATTATTAAAAGTTATAGTATGACAACTCTCATGGTTAGTTTAGTGGTTTCATACTGGGTGCAATCACACCAAATCCCATAGTCAAAGAGTTAGACCATGCCATAAAAAGAAGAAGAAAGTAAATATGTGCACAAAAGTTCAATTTACAAGAATTGAACAACCACATAAAGAAAAAAGTGTGGTTATCAGTGTGTGTGTGGGTGGGGGGGGGCGATGGCTAATGGACAGCACACCAGCCCAGAATGAACCAGTGGGAATAAACTGTATAGAGACAAAACAGAAAGCAATAAATCAGTAAAATGTATGTCATGAACTAATGTAAAGAACTCACTCCATTCTCGC
>NW_013837970.1:0-403 GCF_000517525.1 Limulus polyphemus
CCCATTACACCATTAGAGTTACCAATTTACACCATTATAGTTGCTCATTACACCTTTATAGTTGCTCATTACACCATTATAGTTACCAATTTACACCATTATATTTTCCCATTACACCATTATAGTTGCCCATTACACCATTAGAGTTACCAATTTACACTATTATAGTTGCTCATTACACCATTATAGTTGCTCATTACACCATTATAGTTACCAATGTACACCATTATAGTTTCCCATTACACCATTATATTTTCCCATTACACCATTATAGTTACCCATTACACCATTATAGTTGCCCATTACACCATTAGAGTTACCAATTTACACCATTATAGTTGCTCATTACACCATTATATTTTCCCATTACACCATTATAGTTACCCATTACACCATTATAGTT
>NW_013837971.1:0-304 GCF_000517525.1 Limulus polyphemus
AGACACCCAAATAACACTTTGAATAATATTTGTCAGCTTTGTCTATTCAGGTATGAATGATTAAACAATATAACTCAAACACCTAAATAACACTTTGAATAATATTTGTCATTTAGTCTATTCAGGTATGAATGATTAAACAGTATAACTCAAGGCACCTAAATAACACTTTGAATAATATTTGTCAGTTTTGTCTATTCAGGAATGAGTGATTAAACAATATAACTTAGACACCCAAATAACACTTTGAATAATATTTGTCAGCTTTGTCTATTCAGGTATGAATGATTAAACAATATAACTT
>NW_013837972.1:0-733 GCF_000517525.1 Limulus polyphemus
AAAATGCTGCCTGTAGCTCACTCAGTTTTTGAATCTCGTACATCTATGGCTTGCATGAACAAGTCTTGATTCCCTCAATCACAGAATCTGGAAGCTCAACATAATTCCTTTGTGTTTCTAATCTTCTTGTATTGTGTAACTTTGAATCAGGCTTTTGACCCATTTTCTGTTTCATTTTATCTTCTACGCTTTTGCAATCATGATTTCAGTCACACCTGAAGAATTTCCCACATACCACACTTGGCACGTTTGCATTTACATGTTAATGGTGCCATTTTGGCAGTTTTTTTTAGAAACAAATCAAAGGAAAATCCAAATCTTGTCAGAATATTGGTAGAATTTTAATAGGTTCAGGAAGACCCCGGATTTAGCTCGTTACGTTATGAGAGAATCAGTGCACAAAAAAAAAAGAGGATAATTGGTTAAACCCGGCTTAAATAGCCCCGTGGGACTGAGAAAAAAAATTTTACCCCTGAAGTATGCATTACGTGTTAACAAACAAGAATTATATTTATATGTATCTTCTTCATTTTTGTTTAGTAATTGTTTATGGCTACTAGTAGAGTATACCACAGTGCCACAGTGTTTCTTTGTTAATATTCTGTGGAGAATTAAAAGGTGGCAACTTTTTCAATATTCCTACATGAAAATTCTATTCCTATCAATAAACATTGGTTTTTGTGTACTAAAATATTTAATTGAATGTTGATAGAAATTTTATTATTGTAGTAAA
>NW_013837973.1:0-403 GCF_000517525.1 Limulus polyphemus
TTAAAACATGATCGCTGCAGCAGGCTCATAATCGCTTTTCTTGGAAACTTCATTTCAGGTACTTAAACAATAAGTGCTCTGATATCCAAAGTCACAAAAAGTAGCCTGTTCGGGTTTAATCCATGTATTGAACCAGTGTTACAGATTTAAATATAAATATATAAACACATATGTACAATACACAGATATAAGTAGAAGCACACACAATACGTGCACTAGTCTTCTCTGTCACAAAGTTGTGTAACCACGTGCACACTTGTCACACTACTTGTATCAACTGCCTGTAAGCATTGTATCGTCTTTCAACAATGCATGCAGAGGTGACTGCAGGAATGAACTCTCATTGCAGGTACTTACATGTATCTGGCCCACGGGCCGTAGTTTGGTGACCCCTGTCTCAATA
>NW_013837974.1:0-403 GCF_000517525.1 Limulus polyphemus
AGTACCATATTTACACTAACAAAGTAATAAAAAATGTTTCATTATCTCCCCACCTTTCCTTGTTACTCAGTACCATATTTACACTAACAAAGTAATAAAAAATGTTTCATTATCTCCCCACCTTTCCTTGTTTAAGGGTTTGGCTTTTCTCTTCAATAGCTTCATTAACCATGTCAACTTTTGGAGGAAGAACAACAGTTTCTCGAAAAGGAACAATTGGGGATGAAACGTTTATCTCAATTTTTGCAAACCTACAAATAAAAAATGCTTCTTTTTAGGGATCAAAAGTATCCTGTTTTCTCTGATAACACATTTTGTTAAAATGAAATATAGTTATGAGAATTTGTCACAATAAAACTTGAAACACTCTTGTAAATCAGTAATAGAGTAATTCTTACCCCTC
>NW_013837975.1:0-401 GCF_000517525.1 Limulus polyphemus
GGAAGCAGCATATGACTGGTGTCCTGAGAAAGTCGACTTGTTCGGAAGTATCAGTCTTTCAGCAAGTTCAGTTGTGTGGAGAACAGAAGAACTTGGATAGAACATGGTGTACAGATACGCGAGAAAGCTAGGAACTTCTCATGGTATTCTCTGGTGCTGGATGAGTCTACTGATCTCTCGAGTACGTCACAACTTCTCGTGTTAGTTCGTGGTGTTAATTTGGACTTTCAGATCACAGAAAAATTGGCATCCGTTTGCAGCATGCACGGAACAACAACTGGAGAAGACATTTTCATGGAAGAGCAGAAAACTTTCAGTGGAATCAGTTTCAATGAGTTACAGTTGATGGAAGGAAAAACATGGCTGGAGTGAGGAAGGCCTGGTGGGGCAGATACGAACTA
>NW_013837976.1:0-402 GCF_000517525.1 Limulus polyphemus
ATACTTCTAGTAACGATGGTCCTGACCCTGTAAACTTCTAGTAACAATGGTCCTAACCCGGTAAACTTCTAGTACCAATAGTCTTGACCCTGTAAACTTCTAGTAACGATGGTCCTGACCCTGTAAACTTCTAGTAAGAATGGTCCTGACCCTGTAAAGTTCTAGTAACAATGGTCCTTACTCTGTAAAGTTCTAGTAACAATGGTCTTGACCCTGTAAACTTTTAGTAACAATGGTCCTGACCTTGTAAACTTCTAGTAACAATGGTCCTAACCCGCTAAACTTCTAGTAACGATGGTCTTGACCCTGTAAACTTTTAGTAACAATGGTCCTGACCTTGTAAACTTTTAGTAGCAATGGTCCTGACCTTGTAAACTTCTAGTAACAATGGTCCTAACCCTG
>NW_013837977.1:0-403 GCF_000517525.1 Limulus polyphemus
CTTTTAATCAGGTGCATTTGGAAAAAAACCGAAAACAAGTGATCACTTAATAATAGCACAGCCTGCTTTATTTTTCCCATAAAAAATTTTAATACTGTTGCTAATCTACGCTACTTTCATCCGCTTTATTTCATAAAAAATTATGAACACTTTGCTAATCCAAACGTTATAAAAATACGAATAATACGATAATCCGTTTTTACTTATCCATGTCTTTCGTTATAAAAAAATGAATATTTTATTAATACGGTGTACTTATCCACGTTTTTGTTATGAATATATGAACACTTTACTAATCTATTATATCTGTTTATGTTCCTTGTTATAAAAATATGAAGATTATACTAATCCGTTATACTTATCTAGTATAGTTAATCCTTGGATTAGCATAAAATACCCACGC
>NW_013837978.1:0-402 GCF_000517525.1 Limulus polyphemus
CGCTTGAAATCATTTAAACAATATGCCGCTTGAAATCACTTAAACAATATGCCGCTTGAAATCACTTAAACAATATGCCGCTTGAAATCACTTAAACAATATGCCGCTTGAAATCACTTAAACAATATGCCGGCTTGAAATCACTTAAACAATATGCCGCTTGAAATTATTTAAACAATATGCCGCTTGAAAATACTTAAACAATATGCCGCTTGAAATTATTTAAACAATATGCCGCTTGAAAATACTTAAACAATATGCCGCTTGAAATCACTTAAACAATATGCCGCTTGAAATTATTTAAACAATATGCCGCTTGAAAATACTTAAACAATATGCCGCTTGAAATCACTTAAACAATATGCCGCTTGAAATCACTTAAACAATATGCCGCTTGAAATT
>NW_013837979.1:0-396 GCF_000517525.1 Limulus polyphemus
GGTAAAATGTGGTCGGCGAGGTAAGCCAAAAGTGGTGCATGCCAACAGGCTTTGGCATTATCATGGTCCAGGACATTTCAGTTGGGACGAAGTGGACAACAGAACAAATGATGCTGCCGAAGACGTGCCACCTGAAGAAGCCACCGTCGATAAAGAAACTCTACTCAGTTTTGAGAAGGGAAACGGTGAAGCTCTTGGTGAAGTTACTACCACTGATGTGACTGTTACCAATGATGGGACAATTACTGATGAAGCGGATGAACCCCACATGAAGCAGAAGCCAATGAAACGGAGACCAGAACGGAAGAAGATACGTCATAAAATTAAGAGACTTTGTTGAATTGTAATTTTGTCTTGTAATTATGTACAGTTATTTAAGTTATTGTTAATTGTTAT
>NW_013837980.1:0-403 GCF_000517525.1 Limulus polyphemus
CTCACGTCACGCCGTGACCATCTTATATATATCAGCCCCCCCCCCCAATCTAGTAAATGCTAGAGCACTCCCGAAGGAACGGGATAGTTCTAGAAACGTGGCGTGACACTAGTCACGTGACCTCGCTGACGCAACAGTATAAATCACTTTCAAACTAAATACATGTATGAACTGTTGTGTGATTATTTCTCGATGACTTTATGTTAAAATGATTTGTTTATCATAGGATAACGGGGGGCAAAGAGAACAGAGAGAACTTTGCAGCCCTTAATTTCTGAGCTATTGAGCAAAGTTTCACTATAAGAGAAATCTATAGGATATTGGATGATAACAGCTCAATTAACTCAGTTAAGGATGACTGTTACCAGTAGTTGTAATACCTAGTGCATAAACTGTTTGCACA
>NW_013837981.1:0-403 GCF_000517525.1 Limulus polyphemus
GTATGAATGCTAACAAGTGGCGCATCAACATCTTGCTAGTTAGTGATTAAGTATGAATTTAACAAGTGGCGCATCAACATATTGCTAGTAGTGATTAAGTATGAATGCTAACAAGTGGCGCATCAACAACTAGCTAGTAATGATTAAATTACAAGTGGCGCATCAACATCTTGTTAGTATTGATTAAGTATGAATGTTAACAAGTGGCGCATTAACATCTTACTAATAGTTATTAAGTATGAATACTAACAAGTGGTGCATAAACATCTTGCTAATCATTATTAAGTATGAATGCTAACAAGTGGCGCATTAACATCTTACTAATAGTTATTAAGTATGAATTCTAACAAGTGGTGCATAAATATCTTGCTAATCATTATTAAGTATGAATGCTAACAAGTGG
>NW_013837982.1:0-505 GCF_000517525.1 Limulus polyphemus
ATTGTATTCTTTGTCACATCAAATAATGATGTTCTTAAGTGTATATGCAAAGGGGAGCTGTTGCATATGGAAGTGTGTCATCCTCCTATTTGTGGAGGGCTTTTGTCGCATAATGATGTCATTATGCTAGTAGCACAATTCATTAGAAATCTTGAGAGCTCATTAACTCTCCCAACACGGGGTTGGTCAATTTGACCGATTCACATGACCTTTTGTACTCGTTTAAAGTTAATATAGATTTAATGCTTATAACTCTTTATATATTCACGAAATTTGGCAGTCTTTCACTTAATATTACAAGTCTTTCACATACAAAAATTCATATTTCTTAGTGATGTATTTTTTATAAAATAAAATAAAGATTTGTTCAGGAATGTATTGAGTATTTGTTTTTAATAGCCCGACACAATCGAAATTTGAGATTTTTGAGATGACAAAAGGTATTTTTAATTTTAACATGAAAATTACTTTGCACAAATCCCTAAAAACCTCCTAAATGCATTTC
>NW_013837983.1:0-404 GCF_000517525.1 Limulus polyphemus
GTGGTAAACGTTTCTCCTTCACGTTTTGATGGGATGAAGTGTAAGTCCTACTATTATCCCCTGTTGACGATGCGTGTAGTAAACGTTGCTCCTTCATGTTTCGATGGCATGAGATGTAAGTCCTACTATTATCTGGCATGAGATGTAAGTCCTACTATTATCCCCTGTTGACGATGCGTGTACTAAACGTTGCTCCTTCACGTTTTGATGGCATGAGATGTAAGTCCTACTATTATCCCCTGTTGATGATGCGTGTAGTAAACGTTTCTCCTTCACGTTTTGATGGGATGAAGTGTAAGTCCTACTATTATCCCCTGTTGACGATGCGTGTAGTAAACGTTGCTCCTTCACGTTTTGATGGCATGAGGTGTAAGTCCTACTATTATCCCCTGTTGATGATGCTT
>NW_013837984.1:0-461 GCF_000517525.1 Limulus polyphemus
GCTCGGTTTCAGACCATTTGTAATTCTAATACGTAACACCTTAGTCTATCGCTTCACAATTAGGGACAGCTAGTGCAAATGGACTTCTAGTATTTTTGGTGAAATTCAACAAAAACAAACATCACCAGTAGGTTAATGATGAGCAAATCCAAGAACAGACTAGGTCTCGACTTTGTTTTCTAAAGATCACAATATGGTGATGAGAAAAACATTACATTATTTCACCTTTACAGAAAACAAAGGTTGAGTGTTACATAACGACCAGTTAATTTCATTTTAGTAAAATTCGCTGAAAATGTTCAAACTACATGAAAAGTTATATCTTTTTTTGACAAAAAGTAACAGAAAAATTCCAGAAAAAAAAATTTGATTTTATATGTTATAAATATCAAGGTAGATGTAAGGTGGAGATAAACTCTCAATGACGTAGTTTCAACTCGGTTGTTAAACTAAACTTACAT
>NW_013837985.1:0-403 GCF_000517525.1 Limulus polyphemus
TAAGAAGACACAAGATTTAACGACACTGTGTACTGTCAATAAGAAGACACAAGATCTAACGATACTGTGTACTTTCAATAAGAAGACACAAGATTTAACGATACTATGTACTGTCAATAAGAAGACACAATATTTAACGATACTGTGTACTGTCAATAAGAAGACACAAGATTTAACGATACTGTGTACTGTCAATAAGAAGACACAAGATTTAACTATACTGTGTACTTTCAATAAGAAGACACAAGATTTAACAATATTGTGTACTGTCAATAAGAAGACACAAGATTTAACGATACTGTGTACTGTCAATAACTAGACACAAGACTTAACAATACTGTGTACTGTCAATAAGAAGACACAAGATTTAACGATACTGTGTACTGTCAAAAAGAAGACACAA
>NW_013837986.1:0-403 GCF_000517525.1 Limulus polyphemus
CTGACCTGAAACACTGGTACTAGCTCATCAATAACAGTTTTAATGAATAGATGGACTGTAAAGTTAAAGTGTTATAATTAAAAGTCCGATAAAATCAGAATAAATTTCTAGGGTTTTGTTACAAGTTTTGAAATCATTAAAGACTTTACAGTACTTTAATTTAGTAGCTTTTGCAATTGTGTGAGTGAAATAGGGGTTGGTATCATAGGGTGCCGAAAAGAATGCCCTGACCGTGCTCGTGCCCGGTGGAAGCTGAAAGGAAAAGGTTAGTATACATTAGGTATAATAGACCATTTAAAAAAAGGCTTAGGCTGGTAGGAAGACGACGGTAAGGCTTGAAACGTCTGATGGTAGTCTTCTTCAAAGACTGGTTCTTCTGTATTGTAGTAAAAATTTTGAAAAC
>NW_013837987.1:0-402 GCF_000517525.1 Limulus polyphemus
CAAGAGGTTGTGTAAATGACCCAAACATATTATGTTATATTTGTGGTAAATTTGTTGCAAAGAAACAAAGCGTATTATGCGTATTTTGGAATTAAACTTGGGAACCAAGAGAAATCATTGGTTCCGCACAAAGTTTGCACCATTTGTGTCGATGAGTTGAGACAATGGACTAAACGTAAGAAAAAGACTTTGCCTTTTGGAATTCCAATGGTCTGGGGTTCGCCTAGAAACCACGGAGATTAATGCTATTTTGCTCATGTAACGTGCAAAGCTACAACACTCTAAATTAAAAAGATATTTTTTATCCAAACCCTCAATCTGTTATAAGACCTGATGTACCTGTACCTACTTCACCGGAGACTCTTGATACAGTTTCATCTGATTCTGGATCTGATGTCAATA
>NW_013837988.1:0-403 GCF_000517525.1 Limulus polyphemus
TGCTACAACATGCCTAGAACTCAAGGTTCTCTCGAATTGTCAGATTTTGTTAGAGGAAGGATAGTTGGTCAAGCAGATGGTTGAATAAGTCAGCGGCAAATTTCGCAGAATTTGGGAATCCCGCTTTTGACAGTAAACAGAATCATCGTGCAGTTCAGGAAACACGGCAAGAAAACAACTGAGCAGCATCCGGGTCGTCCTGGTCCATCGGAGAGGACAAAAAGGGCTGTCAAGAGGAGCATCGAAATGGATCCGAGATTAACGACTGCAGAAGTGGCCAAAGCTGGTGGGATGAGCCCGAAATCTGTTCAACGGATTCTTCACAGATTGGGTTATCGTTGCAAAGCAGCTAGACAGAAGCCCTTATTAAGACCTGCCAACATAGTCAGACGAAAGAAGTGGG
>NW_013837989.1:0-631 GCF_000517525.1 Limulus polyphemus
GAAGACACAAGATTTAACACTACTGTGTACTGTCAATAAGAAGACACAAGATTTAGCAATACTGTGTACTATCAATAAGAAGACACAAGATTTAACGATATTGTGTACTTTCAATAAGAAGACACAATATATAACAATACTATGTACTGTCAATAAGAAGACACAATATTCAATGATAATGTGTACTGTCAGTAAGAAAACACAAGATTTAACAATACTGTGTACTGTCAATAAGAAGACACAATATTCAATGATAATGTGTACTGTCAGTAAGAAAACACAAGATTTACAATAATATGTCCTGTCAATAAGAAGACACAAGATTTAACAATACTGTGTACTGTCAATAAGAAGACACAAGATTTAACGATACTGTGTACTGTCAATAAGAAGACACAAGAGTTAAATCTTGTGTCTTCTTATTGAAAGTACAGAGTATCGTTAAATCTTGTGTCTTCTTATTGATAGTACACAGTATCGTTAAATCCTATGTCTTCTTATTGACAGTACACAGTATCGTTAAATCTTCTGTTTCTTATTGACAGAACACAGTATCGTTAAATTCTTATTGACAGTACACAGTATGACACCGTTAAATCTTGACAGTACACAGTATAATAAGAAGACACAA
>NW_013837990.1:0-403 GCF_000517525.1 Limulus polyphemus
ATGACATTTCTTCGGACGGAGTTTGAGGTTTGCTGCTTTCAAACGCTTGAATACTTCCTCCAGCCGGGACATTTCCTCGTCAAAAGTTGTTGCAAATACGATGACATCGTCTAGGTACACTAGGGCTATCCTCCATTGTAGACCTTCCAATACTCGTTCCATCCGCCTTCAAATGTTGCTGGAGCATTACTGAGCCTGAATGGCATCACTCGGTATTGTCAGAGACCTTGGCCGTAACTAAATGCTGTCTTGGGTCTATCTGCTTCAGCCATTTTTACTTGATGGAAACCTGACTTTAAGTCCAGAGTTGAAAACCACCTGGCTCCATTTAGGGCATCAAGAGTATCCTCAATTCTTGGCAGTGGGTATGAGTCTTTTTCGGTTATGCTGTTAAGAGCCCTGA
>NW_013837991.1:0-404 GCF_000517525.1 Limulus polyphemus
CCAGAGCTCTCGAATTTGAATCCTACGTTAAGTCCAGCACAGAGGTACCGAGGTTGGTACAGCCATCTGGATTCAAGGCCAGAAAAGGTCAGCTTTCAGAGAAGTTTGGGGGACTTTGCTGGCACTGTAACAAACCTGGGCACAAGAGAGCTCAATGCTGGAAACTTCAGCACAGGGGAGATGATACAGCAGGAAAGGCCGCTACCCAGAAAGGCTGTTGGAACTGTGGGGAGCAAGGACATGTGAGGAGCCAGTGTAAGAAAAATACCACCAATAAATCAGCTTCGGGAAACCAGTAGTGGTTGGTGCTAAGGGACGCCCACCAACCTCCATCGTGAAAGTCCCAACAGCTAAGTGTAAAATGGACAAGCACACATAGTATCTACGTGACAGGGAAGCTGCAT
>NW_013837992.1:0-401 GCF_000517525.1 Limulus polyphemus
CCAGCTCTTGGGCTACTCATTTACCAACGAATAGTGGGATCGACCGTCACATTATAACGCCCCCATGGCTGAAAGGGCGAGCATGTTTGGTTGGACGGGGATTCGAACTCGCAACCCTCAGATAGCGAGGCGAGCCATAGAGGTTACAGCCCCACACATGTTGTAGTGAGAACAACCATTCACGCGAGTAGCTCTTGTCGTTCTAAGGAAATAAAATGTATGTTAGAAGCTACGAAACGTTGCGTTTATAATAGTCTGGAACTTCATCTTTAACAAAACAGTCTGGTCTGAAAAATTGATCTTCGTTTCAAATGGTCTGATACCAGATCTCACCAGTACGGGTGTGTGTGTGTGTGTGTGTGTGTGTGTGTGTGTGTGTGTGTGTGTGTGTGTGTGTGTGT
>NW_013837993.1:0-403 GCF_000517525.1 Limulus polyphemus
CGTACCTAATTCGCTTTTAAATTTACTAATGTTTTCTATTTGTACTTCTTGTTTCTTTTCTTCTTCCAGTTGCCCCTGCTGTAGTCTCTCTTCTTGTTTCTTTTCTCGTTCTTCTTGTTTATTTTCTTTCCCTTCTAACAACTGCTGTAATCTCTCTTCTTGTTTCTTTTCTCTTTCCTCCAACCACTGCTGTAATCTCTCTTCTTGTTTATTTTGCTGTTCGAACTGCCACTGTTGCAGGTTTTCTTGCAACTGCTGTTGTCTCTCTTCTTTTTCCTCCAACAACTGCTGTAATCTCTCTTGATTATTTTGTTGTTCGAGCTGCCACTGTTGCAGATTTTCTTGCCACTGTTGTTGTCTCTCTTCTTGTTTCTTTTCTCGTTCTTCTTGTTTCTATATTTTT
>NW_013837994.1:0-464 GCF_000517525.1 Limulus polyphemus
GTAACAACCCTTTCAAGAACATTTGTCTTAAACCTAACCTACCTAATTACGAAAGTCGATAGTTTTCAAATCAGTGTTGTTGTTTTTTTTATAATCGTACAATTCAAGCTTTCAAAAAGTAGTTCAGTCACAGTCACAAGCACTGAACGATCAAGTTACTAGCAAAACAAGTGCTAGTAAGCCAACTGAAGTAACGAATGATACTTTAATGGTATATAATAAAACAGATTCAACCAATATCCCAGTTATACAGGGTGGTTCAATGAGAGGTACCCCACGGATTTCGTATGGGAAGGGCATAATACACTAATGTTTGATTAACCATATTTCATTGTCGCTGGAAGACATGTGAAAGCTTAAACCTGACATTGTTACAAACCAAGTGTACTAACTGACATTGTTACAAACCAAGTGTACTAACTGACATTGTTACAAACCAAGTGTAGTAACTGACGTTGTTACAG
>NW_013837995.1:0-403 GCF_000517525.1 Limulus polyphemus
CAGATTTCGAACATAATATTCAATTTGTTTTCTATCACGTAAGGATTTTTTAGAAATCAAAAAGAAAAAAACTCTTATTTAGATCAAATTATTATTTAGTTTACCACAATGAACATTTTTTTATTATGTTTGTTAACAAAAATACAAACAAACTAAAATCACTCATCCTGATTTTTTGTGTGTGTGAAATCTACGTCTTTTAGTCTCAAAAATACGTGTTGTGGTCTTTCTTTCATATATTGCGTTATGACGTTTTGTGAAAACTCTGTACGTGGTAGAGAAAAGTGGATATCATTTTCGGATTCAGTGTACAAGAATTACTGTAGAACATGTAAAAATGTCAAGATAATAAAATCATCGCAGGCCTGTGTTACCAGGATTTTAGTGCCGTGAAAGACGTATT
>NW_013837996.1:0-403 GCF_000517525.1 Limulus polyphemus
AGCTCAAACTGTGCTCTATATGCTTCCACGGTGCTTTCTCATCGTATTCCTGTGGCATTCTTCTTACTGAATCACTCCTAGTACTGACATTCATATCTGGGATGTGACTTCTAACAGGACTGAAGATGTCTGCATTAGGGTTTAGCTGCGGGGTCTGGAAGGGGTTTGCCATTGTCTGGGGCTGATTAAGTCGATGGTTAATGTATCCTCCTTGTGTAAAAGACAATAGATCATCTTTTAATGTATCTAATTCGCTTTTAAATTTACTAATGTTTTCCATTGTACTTCTTGACACTGTTGTTGACTTTCCTGTAGTTGCTGCTGACTTTCTTCCTGTTTCCTTTCTTTTCCTAGTTGCCACTGCTGTAATCTCTCTTCTTGTTTGTTTTCTTTTTCCTCCAAC
>NW_013837997.1:0-403 GCF_000517525.1 Limulus polyphemus
GTAATAGTCATGTTGCCAAGCGATTCTCAGGGTAATGGTTGTAGTCAAGCGATTCTCAGGGAAATAGTCTTGTAGTCAAGCGATTCTGAGGGTTATAGTCATGTAGCCAAGCGATTCTCAGAGCAATAGTCATGTAGTCAAGTGATTCTCAGGGTAATAGTCATGTAGTCAAGCGCTTCTCAGGGTTATAGTCATGTAGCCAAGCGATTCTCAGGGTAATAGTCATGTAGTCAAGCGCTTCTCAGGGTTATAGTCATGTAGTCAAGCGATTCTCAGGGTAATAGTCACATAGCCAAGCGATTCTCAGGGAAATAGCCATGTAGTCAAGTGCTTCTCAGAGTAATAGTCATGTAGCCAAGTGCTTTTCAGGGTAATAGTCTTGTAGCCAAGCGATTCTCAGAGT
>NW_013837998.1:0-403 GCF_000517525.1 Limulus polyphemus
CTGTGAGGAATCTGGAAGCTTTAAAAGTGGAGCAGATGTCAATTTTTCCTTCAACGTCTTCACAAAATGCTGGAAAGAAACTATCCATTCAAACGTTTGACCTTATTTAGTCAAATCATGTAGTGGAGCAGCTATGGTTGCAAAGTCCTTCACAAATTTGCGGTAGTAAGTACAGAGTCCCAAGAAACTTCTTAGCTCTCCCACATTGTCTGGTGTTGGCCAGTCATGCACTGCTTTCACCTTATCAGGATCAGTTTGTACACCATTTTCACTAACAATGTGGCCTAAGTAAAGCACCTCTTTCTGGAACAAATGGCATTTCTTGGGATGGAGTTGAGGTTTGCTGCTTTCAAACGCTTGAATACATCCTCCAGCCTGGACATTTCCTCGTCAAAGTTGTTGC
>NW_013837999.1:0-403 GCF_000517525.1 Limulus polyphemus
GGTCGACAGCGATCTTCAGGGCAGTGATCATTTTCCCATCATACTGAGAGAGGTTGGCCATGGTCGATGCCAACCGACCTGAGTGCCACGGTGGAAGCTTGGCCAGGCTGACTGGCCATCTTTCACCTCTCTCTCTGAACTTTGTCTGTCTGCCATCAATAGACGATTGTGTGGTGGCAGTGACTGACTGTATTGTACAGGCGGCTGTTTATTCTATTCCTAAGACCTCGACACGTTTTCCACGGTATCCTCGTCCATGGTGGAGTCCTGCCTGCCAGGAGGCACGGAAGGCTCAAAAACGGGCCTGGGATACCTTTCAACAGTATCCCACTCTTTCTAACCGCATTGTTTATCAGCAGGCCCGTGTCCATGCTCGGAAGGTTCGACATTAAAGCCAAAAGGA
>NW_013838000.1:0-401 GCF_000517525.1 Limulus polyphemus
ATTTCCTGATGAAGCAGATGAACCCCATGTGAAGCGGAAGCCAACGAGATGGAGACCAGTACGGAAGAAGATACGTACCGTAAAATTAAGAGACTTTGTTGAATTGTAATTTTGTGTTTGTAATTCTGTACATTTAATTAAGTTATTGTTAATTGTTATTGGTTTAATGTAAGATGCTATTGTTCGGGACGAACAATACTAAAGAAGGGGCAGTGTTTCGACAACGCAGGTCACGTGACGCTTGTATCACGCCACTTCCTTCTCGAACCTTCATGAAATGTCGGGAGACTACTAGATTGGAGTATTCTTGTATATATAAGACCGGCCAAGAAGCAACGTGAGGTAATGTGTAATTGAACTTCGGAGAGAGAAAATTGTTGAGCACGTGAGACGTTCGTTGT
>NW_013838001.1:0-401 GCF_000517525.1 Limulus polyphemus
ATTTTGTTATTGTTCTCGACTTGATTGTTATTTTATTACCTCGTCCATATAGTTACTATTTGCAAATAGTCAATAATATTGTAGGCCCATTTTATTATTGTTTTCATCTCATCTATTTAATTTCTGTTGCGCATATGTTGTTATGTAGAAAATATTTTAAAGTGATTTATCAAGTGAAAAACGAAGTTTTATAATAATGGAATGTACGAAAAGTGACCCGTAAAACGGCGCTAACTCGGTAACTCGTGGCCCGATTTTAACGAAATTTGTTTTATTCTGTTTCTATTCTCATTTCATTACAAATATGGTGCCATTGTGTGCCGTTTTTGCTGTATTTAATTACAGACTAGCAAACAAACAACCTCAGAGTTTTAGCAGCATATAGATAAATGCAAGATAAT
>NW_013838002.1:0-403 GCF_000517525.1 Limulus polyphemus
TTTACTATCATAACAAGTCATAAGATTTAATGATACTGTGTACTATCAATAACAAGCCACAAGATTTAACAATACTGTGTCCTGTCAATAAGAAGATACAGGATTTATAAATAATGTGTACTGTCAATAAGAAGACACAAGATTTAACAATACTGTGTCCTGTCAATAAGAAGATTACAGGATTTATCAATACTGTGTACTGTCAATAAGAAGACACAAGATTTAACAATACTGTGTCCTGTCAATAAGAAGATACAGGATTTATCAATACTGTGTACTGTCAATAAGAAGACAAAACATTTAACGATACTATGTAATGTCAATAAGAAGACACAAGATTTAACGATACTGTGTACTGTCAATAAAAAGACACAAGATTTAAAAATACTGTGTCCTGTCAATA
>NW_013838003.1:0-403 GCF_000517525.1 Limulus polyphemus
CAGTTGTGGACTATCCAAGGCATCTACCAACTGATCCTTCAGCTTGAGGACATGGGGTGGTGCAGTTAGGCAGGCCTTGTTTGCCATACTTTCCAAATCCTGTGCCAGCTCTTGCAGGCTCTCCCCTTCCTTCGTACTGGATCACCCCTATTGCTGATACTGATGTCTGGAATGTGACTCCTGGCGGGAATGAAGATGTCTGCATAAGGGTTTAGCTTCAAAGTCTGAATGGGGCTTCCTGTTGTCTGGGCTGATTAGGTCCATGGTTAATATATCCTCCCTGTATAAAAGACAGTAACTCGTCCTTTAATGTATTTAATTAACTTTGAAATTTACTAATCTTTTCCATTTTTGTATGCTGGCTTTCTCTCAACTGTTCGAGACTTTCTTCCTGTTTCTCCTC
>NW_013838004.1:0-402 GCF_000517525.1 Limulus polyphemus
GTGTAATGTCAGTAAGAAAACTCAAGATTTAACAATAATGTGTCCTGTCAATAAGAAGAAAGAAGATTTAACGATACTGTGTACTGTCAATAAGAAGACACAAGATTTAACGATACTGTGCACTATCAATAAGGAGACACACGATTTAGCAATACTGTGTACTATCCAAAAAAAAGACACAAGATTTAACGACACTGTGTACTGTCAATAAGAAGACACAAGATCTAACGATACTGTGTAATTTCAATAAGAAGACACAAGATTTAACAATAATGTGTCCTGTCAATAAGAAGACACAAGATTTAACGATACTGTGTACTGTCAATAAGAAGACACAAGATTTAACGATACTGTGTACTGTCATAAAGAAGACACAAGATTTAACTATACTGTTTACTTTCA
>NW_013838005.1:0-401 GCF_000517525.1 Limulus polyphemus
CAGAGTACCGAGAGAGGAAGTATGGAGATGCCTGAGAGAGAAGGGAGTGTCTGAAAAGTATGTGAAGTTGGTGAAGGATATGTATGAGGGAGCGAGGATGCAAGTAAAAACCAGTGTCGGGCTGACGGAGAAGTTCACAGTAACAGTTGGACTTCACCAAGGCTCTTCTCTAAGCCCGTACATCTTCGACGTGATAATGGATGTGCTGGGCCAAGGGATCATCGAACTGGCACTTTGGGACATGTTATTTGCAGATCACATAGTCCTCATAGATACCACCAGGGAGGGAGTAGAGCAGAAATTGGAGAGATGGAGGAGAGCGATGGAGGACAGAGGACTTAAGGTCAGTAGAGAGAAGACGGAGTATATGGTTTTTAATGGTAGAAGCGGAAATGGGGATG
>NW_013838006.1:0-698 GCF_000517525.1 Limulus polyphemus
CATCTGACAACAAAGGATGTTGGTAAAAAGTTAAACACAGGTTCCACAACTGACAACAAAAGACATTAGTATAAAGTGAAACACTGGTTCTACATCTGACAACAAAGAATGTTGGTATAAAGTAGAACACAGGTTCCACAACATTCTTTGTTGTCAGATGTAGAACCTGAGTTTCACTTTATACTAATGTATTTTATTTTCAGTTGTGGAACCTGTGTTTTATTTTATTCTAATGTCTTTTGTTGTCAGTTGTGGAACCTGTGTTTTACTTTATATTAATTTCATTTGTTGTCAGTTGGTATAAAGTAAAACACAAGTTCTACATCCTACAATAAAGGATGTTGGTAGAAAGTAAAACACAGGTTCCACAACAGACAACAAAAGACATTAGTATAAAGTGAAACAAAGGCTCCACATCTGACAAAAAAAGATGTTGGTACAAAGTGAAACACAGGTTCTACATCTGACATCAAAGGATGTTGGTAAAAAGTGAAACACAGGTTTTACATCTGACAACAAAGGATGTTGGTAGAATGTAAAACACAGGTTCCACAACTGACAAGAAATTACATTAGTATAAAGTGAAACACAGGTTCTACATCTCACATCAAAGGATGTTGGTAGAAAGTGAAACACAGGTTCTACATCTGACATCAAAGGATGTTGGTAAAAAGTGAAACACAGGTTTTACATCTGAC
>NW_013838007.1:0-398 GCF_000517525.1 Limulus polyphemus
TGAAAATTACTCTGCACACAGACTATTCAAAACAAATACTCAATATATTCATGGACAAAACTTTATTTATTTATTAGAAATACTTCACTAAGAAATATGACTTTTAGTATGTGAAAGACTTGTAATATTAACTGAAAAAATGCCAAATTTCATGAAGATATACCCAATATATAGAGAGTTATAAGTATTAAATTTATGTCAAATTTAAATGAGTACAGAAGGTCACGTGACTTGGTCAAATTGACCAACCCCGTGTCGGAAGGGTTAAACGAGTACAAAGAGGTCATGTGGTCAGTCAAATTGAACGAGCCCGTGTGGAGAGAGTTAAGGACATAAACCTGAAACTAACTCCCTATAATAACATTATACCTGAGCTCAAATTAAAAGAAATATTTATT
>NW_013838008.1:0-402 GCF_000517525.1 Limulus polyphemus
TTTAGATTGTGGGATTTTCGCCCACTCTTACTTCAAAACTTGGAGTAGATCTCTCTTCGAAGTTGGTTTTTTCGTTGTTTCTTGACTAGCGGGTCGAGTATGGCCCAGAGGTTTTCGATGGGGTTCATGTCAGGAGATTGACTCGGCCAGGGCAACTTCTGGATACCATTTTCTTCCTGCCACTTTTGGGTGTTTCTAGCAATGTGACACGGTGCTCCATCTTCCTGGAACAACGTTGTGTTCATGTCCACGAAACCCGAGGAATAAAGTGGCAAGAGTCCTTCCTCCAATATTTCGACGTATTTTGCAAAATTTATGTTGCCAACGCACTCCACTGAGCTCAATCTCCCACCAACCCAAACAGCTCCCCAAACCATCACGCTGAAAGTTGCTTCCAAGTTG
>NW_013838009.1:0-1031 GCF_000517525.1 Limulus polyphemus
GAGTATTGTCGAGCACGAGCACGTGAAACGTCCTAGCGTTTGTTATAGAGCTACTGTTGAATTAAGTGTATCGGTAAAGTTGTATTCGGAAAGAATAAACCAGTTTTATTTAAGAAAGAACTTGTGTCGCTAAACTTTCGTTCGAACGAATTTTACGGAAAACTAATTAACGAACGAACGGAAACGTAACAACGTTTTAGGATTAAATGCTAAAGTTCACGTAGTACTATTTACTTTTACTTACAAGAATATGCAATTTTCTTTTCTTGTAAATAGTTTGTATTTTTGGTAAGCGACAATTTGGATACAAGCGATATTTTATCTGTGTGCAAACATTTTAAAGCTATAATGTAATTTCTACTACATTTGTTACCCATGTGAAAGCATTGTAAATTTACAATAAAAGCATTGTAAATTTATAATGTAACTTTTATAGGATATATTACCCATGTGAAAGCGTAAATTTACAATACTTTGACATGGGTAACATATCCTATAAAAGTTACATTGTAAATTAACAATACTTTCACATGGGTAACATATTCTATAAAAGTTACATTGTAAATTTACAATACTTTCACATGGGTAACATATCCTATAAAAGTTACATTGTAAATTAACAATACTTTCACAAGGGTAACATATCCTATAAAAGTTACATTGTAAATTTACAATGCTTTCACATGGGTAACATATCCTATAAAAGTTACATTGTAAATTTACAATACTTTCACATGGGTAATATATCCTATAAAAGTTACATTGTAAATTTACAATAAATGTAACTTTTATAGGATATATTACCATGTGAAAGCATTGTAAATTTATAATGTAACTTTTATAGGATATGTTACCCATGTGAAAGCATTGTAAATTTACAATGTAACTTTTATAGGACACGTTACCCATGTGAAAGTATTGTAAATTTATAATGTAACTTTTATAGGATACCTTACCCATGTGAAAGTATTGTAAATTTATAATGTAACTTTTATAGGATATGTTACAGTGTGAAAGTATTGTAAATTTAC
>NW_013838010.1:0-403 GCF_000517525.1 Limulus polyphemus
ATATAAACGTTCCGTTGAATGTTCCTTATAAGATATAAACGTTCCGTTGAATGTTCCATATAAGATATAAACGTTCCGTTGAATGTTCCTTATAAGATATAAACGTTCCGTTGAATGTTCTTTATAAGATATAAACGTTCCGTTGAATGGTCTTTATAAGATATATACGTCCAGCTGAATGTTTTTTATAAGATATAAACGTTCCGTTGAATGTTCCTTATAAAATATAAACGTTCCGTTGAATGTACCTTATAAGATATAAAAGTTCCGTTGAATATTCTTTATAAGATATATACGTTCAGCTGAATGTTTTTATAAGATATAAACGTTGCGTTGAATGTTCCTTATAATATATAAATGTTCCTTATAAGATATAAACGTTCCGTTGAATGTTCTTTGTAAG
>NW_013838011.1:0-403 GCF_000517525.1 Limulus polyphemus
AAGACTAGAGGGAAGGCAGCTAGTCATCACCACCCACTGCCAACTCTTGGGCTACTCTTTTACCAACGAATAGTGGGATTGACCGTCACATTATAACGCCCCCACGGCTGAAAGGGCGAGCATGTTTGGTGTGACGAAGATTCGAACCCGCGACCCTCAGATTGCGAGTGGAGCTCCCTAACCACCCGGCCATGCCGGGCCCAATAATAAAGTGCCGGCACACCTTTCAATTTCATGGAGGACTTTGTCAAATTTTCACTTTGTATGCAGCAGTTTTCAACTTCCAGTAGCCAGAGGGTAATTTACTGTGTAATATGGCTGGAACTTGCCAATTTCATTTAATTTCTACCTGAGCACATCTAACGTGACTGTTCGTCGGCCAGATAAAGCTGTTTTCAACAAC
>NW_013838012.1:0-403 GCF_000517525.1 Limulus polyphemus
TGATTTTAGTAACTTTGTGAATTGCAAATTATTGTTTAGTGATACAGGTGATTATGCCATCCAAGAAACGCCCTTTCTATGGAAAGTATTCTGCCGCTAAAAGAATGCAAACACAAAGAGCAGCTGAAATGCAATCAAAGACTTCAAGTGTGAGTTGCAAGACAGGCTGCTCAAATACAGGAAGAGACTTTGGAACAACGTAAAGTTAGACTTCGAGCTCAAGCTGAAAGGCAGGCTACTCAAAGACAGCAAGAAACTGCTGAACAGCACAAAGCCAGAGTTCAGTCAGAATCATCAAGGCAAGCTGAATATAGACAACAAGAAACTTCTGAACAACGTCAAACCAGACTTCAAGCAACAAAAATTAAGACAAATAACTTACAGAGAGCAAGAAACAGAGGAG
>NW_013838013.1:0-403 GCF_000517525.1 Limulus polyphemus
ACTCGAATCTAATGGCAATATACTTTTAAGAACAATGACTGAGTCGACCCAGTATCACGTAGAATACGTATGGGTATGAGATTGTCACTGTCATTTGTCAAAGACACAGAACCAACAGACACAAAAGGGCTAAATTCCTTCCTGATTACATCAACTTTTATATCAGTGGCCATATCAACAACATCAGGTGATCTGGTGAAACTACGTCCATATGTGGACACAAACGCTCTGGGTGCTGCCTCTTTTTCTTTTTCTTTATCAGATACCAACAATTGCACATAACATGACTAGGTTTTTACAAAAATGGCAGAAAGGCCTTGATTGTTTTAAAGAAGTTTTATCCTGACTGTCAAAAGATTTCGAACTAGAGGAGATGGATTTTTAGAAGAATCCTCAACTTTAG
>NW_013838014.1:0-861 GCF_000517525.1 Limulus polyphemus
TGTTATAAAGGTATTTAGTTTTCCTTCCACTATATTTTGTTGACATTGATATGGGTCGTTTTAGTCAGTTTTCAACTATATTTGGTCGACTGTAATTATGGACTTTTAGTCTTCCTTCCTCCAGATTTTGTTGACATTGATAAGAGTCCTTTTAGTCAGTTTTCCATTGGTTTTTTTGACTTTGAAAACGTGTTTTTAGTTTTCGTCCACTCGATTTTGTCGACTTTCATAACTGTCTTTTTAGGCCTTCATAGACTAGATATTTTCGACTTTGATAGCGGTATTTTTAGTCTTTCTTACACTATATTTTAATGACTTTTATAATGGTATTTTTAATCTTTCTTAAACTATATTTTGTCGACTGTTATAATGGTCTTTTAGTTTTTTTTCCACTAGATTTTGAAACTGACTAAACGACCCATATCAATGTCAACCTAGATTTTGTTGACTTTGAAAACGTGTTTTTAGTTTTCTTCCACTCGATATTGTCGACTTTCATAACTGACTTTTTAGGCCTTCTTAGACTAGATATTTTTGACTTTGATAGCGGTATTTTTAGTCTTTCTTACACTATATTTTAATGACTTTCATAATAATATTTTTAATCCTTCTTAAACTTATTTTGTCGACTGTTATATCGGTCTTTTAATCTTGGAAAACAGTCTAAAACGATCCATATCAATGTCAACAACATCTAATGGAAGGACTATATTTTGTCGACTGTTATAAACGGTCTTTTAGTCTTCCTTCCTCCAGATTTTGTTGACATTGATAAGGTTCCTTTTATTTCGTTTTCCACTAGATTTTGTTGACTTTGAAAATATCTTTTTAGTTTTCGTCCACTCGATCTTATCGACTTTC
>NW_013838015.1:0-403 GCF_000517525.1 Limulus polyphemus
CCTAGACAAAAACCACTTCTGACCCCAAAACCTGGACTCCATCTGCAGAAAGTGATGCTTTGCATTTGGTGGGACATCAAAGGAGTAATTTATTTCAAACACTTCATTCCACGGCGAACTGTCAATGCAGAGATCTATAGTCAGCAACTGGAACATTTAAAACAAGCCCTTCATCAGAAACACCATTGACTTGTCAATTGGAAAGGTGTTCTTCTTCTCCACGATAAGGCACATACACATGTGGCATGTTTGACGCAACACAAGATTATGGAGTTGGGAAGTTTTCTCCCACCCATCATATTCTCCAGATGTGGCATTATCAGGTTACCATCTTTTTCATTTGCTGCAACACAATCTTAATGGGAAAACGTATGCAAATGTGAAAGGTGATAAAGAGGACATT
>NW_013838016.1:0-403 GCF_000517525.1 Limulus polyphemus
AATTGTTTGAAACTGACACAGTGGCGTAGAAACAAGAAACTAATTTGAACAGTGAAGAACCGTACAGATTTGCATGACCAGTTTCACCCCTTCCCCATTTACCCTACAGTATTTGTCCCCAACCTGTAATTTCAACAGCTATAATGCTCGTCACTATTATGTAATCGTGAAGCATGATATCCAGTTTAGAGTGGATACACATAATTTAATGAACGTTGTTTTATTGCATATTTCAAGATCACAGAACACTATATAAACAAATGATATTAACATAATCACTAATACTAAAATTACTGTCAGAGGTAATATGCCTAATGATTATGACTAGTAAAAAATTAAAGTATTCAACATATAAAAATACATAGAAACTGCTAACATCCTTGCAACTGAAAATCATGTAAAC
>NW_013838017.1:0-402 GCF_000517525.1 Limulus polyphemus
GCTGTTATATTAAAGTTTTTTTTCTTCATTACCCATTCAAGCCGTCTCCAGCCATTATATTTAAACTATGGCCCAGTGGTTCTGTGTTGTTTTAAAGGCATATTCGGATCCTGTAAATAGGTGACCGATAGCGACATCTTTTAGTATATCTCGAGTATCAGTAAGTATCCACTTTAAACATTATTCATGTCATTACAGACAAAATAAGAAAACATATCCTTTTTCCTTTACACGTTCTCACTGATATTTCCACAAGCCCCGTATGACAGTGAGATTTAGTGACGTTCTCGTTGCCATGACACAATAACTTATGACAGTGAAGTTTAGTGACGTTCTCGTTGCCATGAACAGAAGAACTTATGACAGTGAAGTTTAGTGACGTTCTCACTGCCATGAACACAA
>NW_013838018.1:0-403 GCF_000517525.1 Limulus polyphemus
AAATTCAGACATTACTGCATTAACGAAAAATATTATGTCCCGTGAAAAGCTAAAAAATATTTGAACTTTAGCTAACTCAGAGTAAAAATAATACAAAAGGTAGAGTTTATTTTATAAGAAGACGTCATGTCCTTTTAGATGTTGGGATTTTGTATAAATAATCTTATTTTTAAAGCTATTCTATGAATACAATATAACTCTAAACAAAAACAGTAAAATCGAAAGTAGCCGAAATTTGCATAACAGATTATGAAATAACTATTGGGAACTTTAATGAAAGGATATCCATTTTGAAAGTCTTACATCGAGAGCATCTTTGTATTGAACTATGAGGAAAAACAATTTTTTTGAAAATTTAGGCAAAAACATGGGCTATAGCCTTTGGCTTTTTGGTGAAAATATG
>NW_013838019.1:0-403 GCF_000517525.1 Limulus polyphemus
CTTTTTGAAAGTAAACAGTATTTTTAAATCTTGTGTCTTCTTATTGACAGTACACAATATCGTTAAATCTGGTGTCTTCTTATTGAGAGTACACAATATTGCTAAATCGTGTGTCTTCTTATGTAGAGTACACAGTATTGTTAAATCTTGTGTCTTCTTATTGACAGTACACAGTATCGTTAAATCTTGTGTCTTCTTATTGACAGTACACATTATCGTTGAATATTGTGTCTTCTTATTGACAGTACACAGTATCGTTAAATTTTGTGTCTTCTTATTGACAGTACACAGTATCGTTAAATCTTATGTCTTCTTAGTGAAAGTACACAGTATCGTTAAATCTTGTATCTTCTTATTGACAGGACACATTATTGTTAAATCTTGTGTTTTCTTACTGACAGTA
>NW_013838020.1:0-403 GCF_000517525.1 Limulus polyphemus
GTGGTGGTCTTCATTACTGAATACCAAATGTCCAACATACTAGTAGTGGTCCTCATTACTGAATACCAAAATGTCCTAACATACTAGTAGTGGTCTTCATTACTGAATACCAAATGTCCAAACACACTAGTAGTGGTCCTCATTACTGAATACCAAATGTCCAAACACACTAGTAGTGGTCCTCATTACTGAATACCAAATGTCCAAACATACTAGTAGTGGTCCTCATTACTGAATACCAAATGTCCAAACACACTAGTAGTGGTCCTCATTACTGAATACCAAATGTCCAAACATACTAGTAGTGGTCCTCATTACTGAATACCAAAATGTCCTAACATACTAGTGGTGGTCTTCATTACTGAATAACAAATGTCCAAACATACTAGTAGTGGTCCTCATT
>NW_013838021.1:0-403 GCF_000517525.1 Limulus polyphemus
AAGTTATATAAGATAGTCGATTGCTTTGAAAATGACAGCACTGTAGGCTGTTTCTACCAGATTGAGCAACAGCTTTTCACATCACTGGTTTTGAACTAAGCAACATTCCATTTATTAAAATTTTGTGGTCTAACAGTTAGAAAGGAAATTTTCAAAGAATTTTTTACCAAAAAAACCACATTGAGAACACATGATTTTATACAGCAAGCAAAATGTATTAATTTACATAATGATTGTTCAAAAAATTGACAGTTATAAACAAAGTATCAAAATGTGGAAAAAATATATTGTTGTATTTGGAGCTGAAACTCGAAACACTTGTCTATAAAACTTTCAATTTGAGCATATTTTATTTTTGAGAGTATTAATAATATGGTAAAATATGCAAGAACATATTACCCCC
>NW_013838022.1:0-500 GCF_000517525.1 Limulus polyphemus
CAATACTGTGTACTGTCAATAAGAAGACACAAGATTTAACGATACTGTGTACTGTCAATAAGAAGACACAAGATTTAACAATATTGTGTACTATCAATAACAAGCCATAAGATTTAACGATACTGTGTACTCTCTATATGAAGAGACAGTACACAGTATTGTTAAATTTTGTGGTCTTCTTATTGACAGTACACAGTAATGTTAAATCTTGTGTCTTTTTATTTAAATCTTGTTTATTGATAGTACACAGTATTTATTCTTATTGACAGTACACAGTATTGTCAAATCTTGTGTGTAAATCGTGTGTCGCAATACTGTGTACTATCAATAAGAACACACAAGATTTAACAATACTGTGTACTGTCAATAAGAAGACACAAGATTTAACGATACTGTGTACTGTCAATAAGAAGACACAAGATTTAACGATACTATGTACTGTCAATAAGAAGACACAAATTTAACGATACTGTCTACTCTGAATAAGAAGACACAAGATT
>NW_013838023.1:0-297 GCF_000517525.1 Limulus polyphemus
AAATTTTGAAAAAAAATTGTTTTTTTCATATTTCAATACAAAGATGCCCTTGATGTAAGACTTTCAAAATAGAGATTTTTTTATTAAAATTCCCAATAGTTATTTCATAATCTCTTATCAAAACCACACTGACCGAAACAAAATTTCGGTTAGTGTCGATTTCAATGTTGTTGTTTTTTTGTCTTCTTTGTTTATAATATAAAAGAGCTTTAAGATTATTATCATTCGTCATGGCCTATTATATGTCGGAGTTTTGGTCTTCTTATCAAATAAACCCCACCTTTTGGATTGTTTTTA
>NW_013838024.1:0-403 GCF_000517525.1 Limulus polyphemus
ATTTTTATTGCTAGTTCTAAAACTCCTTTTTAGGGTTTAATTCCATCTTTCTAGCAATGTTTGTTCTAATAAACCTTTCATCTTATTTTTATTGCTAGTTCTAAAAACTCCTTTAGGGTTTAATTCCATCTTTCTAGCAATGTTTGTTCTAATAAACCTTTCATCTTATTTTTATTGCTAGTTCTAAAAACTCCTTTAGGGTTTAATTCCATCTTTCTAGCAATGTTTGTTCTAATAAACCTTTCATCTTATTTTTATTGTTAGTTCTAAAAACTCCTTTAGGGTTTAATTCCATCTTTCTAGCAATGTTTGTTTTGATAAACCTTTCATCTTATTTTTATTGTTAGTTCTAAAAACCCCTTTTAGGGTTTAATTCCATCTTTCTAGCAACGTTTGTTCTGAT
>NW_013838025.1:0-403 GCF_000517525.1 Limulus polyphemus
TAAACATAGCAATTGATATCACAGTAAACTAGCTTGTAGAGTTTATACACAGGTGCCAATAAATACCACAGTAAGTCAGCTTGTAGAGTTTATATAAGCATAACAATCGATATCACAATAAACTAGCTTTTAGAGTTCATATGCAGGTACCAATAAATACCACAGTAAGTCAGATGGTAGAGTTTATATAAATATAACAATAGATATCACAGTGAGCATGCTTGTAGAGTTTATATACGGGATACCAATAAATACCACACTAAGTCAGCTTGTAGAGTTTATACACAGATACCACAGTAAACCAGCTTGTAGAATTTATACGAACATAACAATAGATACCACAGTAAGCCAGCTTGTAGAGTTTATACAAACATAACAATAGATACTACAGTAAGGCAGCTTC
>NW_013838026.1:0-400 GCF_000517525.1 Limulus polyphemus
CTTTCTACACACAGTACAGCTAACTGAAGATCTGATCAATTTTACCTTTCTACACACAGTACAGCTAACTGAAGATCTGATCAATTTTAACTTTACACACAATACAGCTAACTGATGATCTGATCAATTTTAACTCACACACAATACAGCTAACTGATGATCTGATCAATTTTAACTTTACACACAATACAACTAACTGATGATCTGATCAATTTTACCTTTCTACACACAGTACAGCTAACTGAAGATCTGATCAATTTTACCTTTCTACACACAGTACAGCTAACTGAAGATCTGATCAATTTTAACTTTACACACAATACAGCTAACTGATGATCTGATCAATTTTAACTTTACACACAATACAGCTAACTGAAGATCTGATCAATTTTACCTTTAC
>NW_013838027.1:0-298 GCF_000517525.1 Limulus polyphemus
GTTAAATCTTGTTTGTTCTTATTGACAGTACACAGTATTGTTAAATCTTGTGTCTTCTTATTGACAGGACATATTATTGTTAAATCTTGTGTTTTCTTACTGACAGTACACATTATCGTTGAATATTGTGACTTCTTATTGATAGTACACAGTATTCGTTAAATCTTGTGTCTTCTTATTGATAGTACACAGTATTGTTAAATCGTGTGTCTACTTATTGACAGTACTCAGTTTTGTTAAATCTTGTGTCTTCTTATTGACAGTACACAGTTTTGTTAAATCTTGTGTCTTCTTATTG
>NW_013838028.1:0-937 GCF_000517525.1 Limulus polyphemus
CTCATATATTTACAACATATCTACATGTGTTTCATTAAGTCCGAGTGGACTAAATAGGACCCAATAGCTAGTATCTTTCTATGACCCACTCTTGACTTCAGTCTACAGTCAATGTGTTACTTAACTCATATATTTACAACATATCTATATGTGTTTTTTAAGTCCGAATGGATTAAATAGGTCCCAATAACTAGTATCTTTCAATGACCCACTGTTGACTTTAGTCAGCAGCCAATGTGTTAATTAACTCATATATTTTCAACATATCTACATGTGTTTTTTTATGTCTGAGTGGATTAAATAGTTTCCAATAACTATTATCTTTCAATGACCCACTGATGACTTTATTAAGCAGCTAATGTGTTAATTAACTCATATATTTACATCATATCTACATGTTTTTTTGTTAGTATCGTTCTATAACCTTCACTTGACTATAGTCAGCAGCCAATGTGTTAATTAACTCATATATTTACAACATATCTACATGTGTTTCCTTAAGACCGAGTTGATTAAATAGGAAATTTACAACATATCTACATGTGTTTCCTTAAGACCGAGTTGATTAAATAGGAAACAATAGCTAATATCGTTCTAAGAACCAATCTTGACATCAGTCTGCGGTCAAAGTCAAGATTGGTTCGGACTTTAAAAAACACATGTAGATATGTTGTAAATATATGAGTTAATTAACACTTTGACCGCAGACTGATGGAATGGATTAAATAGGTCCCAATAACTAGAATCTTTCTATGACCCACTGTTGACTTTAGTCTGCAGCCAAAGTGTGAAATAATTCGGATATTTACAACTAAACTACACGTGTTTCCTTAAGTCCGACTGGATTAAATAGGACCCAATAGCTAATATCGTTCTATGACCCACTGTTGACTTTAGTCAGCAGCCAATGTGTTAATTAACTCATATATTTACAACA
>NW_013838029.1:0-521 GCF_000517525.1 Limulus polyphemus
AAATAAGAAGAACGAGAAAAGAAACAAGAAAAGAGACTACAGCAGTGGTTGGAGGAGAAAGAAAAGAAACGTGAAGAGAAACTACAGCAGTGGTTGGAGGAGAAAGAAAAGAAACACGAAGAGAGACTACTGCAGTGGTTGGAGGAGAAAGAAAACAAAAAAGAAGAGAGCCTATAGCAGTGGTTGGAGGAGAAAGAAAATGAACAAGAAGAAAGTCTCCAACAATTGAAAGAAAGCCAGAGTAAACAAATGGAAAAGATTAGTACATTTCAATGTGAATTAAATACAATAAAGGACGATTTGCTGTCCTTTACATAGGGATGATATATTAACCATGGACCTAATCAGCCCCAGACAACAGGAAGCCCCTTCCAGACCCCGCAGCTAAACCCTAATGCAGACATTCTTCAATCCTGCCAGAAGTCACATTCCAGACATGAGTGTCAGCAATAAAGGTGATCTAGTGCGAAGGAAGTCACAGGAATTCGATGGGAAGGCACCATGGGAAGCATATATAGAAC
>NW_013838030.1:0-691 GCF_000517525.1 Limulus polyphemus
AACATGACATTCAGGTCGTTATTATTTTAGTACTTACCCCTTTCTTGGTTGGGTTTTGTAATCGTTAGATTGTCTGTATTTTCAAGTTTGGCGTTAAACTAAATAGATGAAAGCGTAGTTGTTGTTTTTTAAAAATCATACCGAGTACAGCATAACCCGAAGTTAAGTGTCATACTATAGATGTTAGATCCCACGAGACTGCGCCTCATTACTGTCAAAAATAAAAATAGAGCTTCACATTGTTTTATCCGTGGATACATTGTAAGGTTGATGTAGTGGGATTTTATTCCAACTATAGAAATGAAAGTGTTGGCAGCGAGTGTTGTTGATTAGCTGCCTTCCCTCTAACGTATAACTCTACAATTATGGTCTTTTATCGTGGGTAAATACCACAAAAACTGACAGTTTGTGGGACTATGAAAGGTAAAATTTCCATCATTAGATACAGCCGACTTGTTTCTAGTATCTAATATAGTAGCACAATGTGCCTGAAAGAAATTATCGTGGGTAATCCTCGAATACGTTTGCGTGAAAATAGATAAATCAACAAAATATTAATTTTGATGTCATTTCTTTCTATATTAATGTACGCATCATCATCTAGGTAGAGGCTTAGTATTCAATGTGTTTTCTGGAATAGGAAGAAAGTCAAATTCTTCACTGTTTTTTTTATGTTTAGTTGTTAAGCATA
>NW_013838031.1:0-401 GCF_000517525.1 Limulus polyphemus
GTAAAGTCAAGTGTAACAATATGTCTCGGATGCGGGGGTAAGTTGATATAATAGGTGGGGCATGTTGTTATACAATAAAAAAAATCTGGAATATTTACCAAAATTAGCCTACTCTGTCATGCTAAATGTTATAATAGGCCTACTGTAGTTTTTCATAACATTTAGCATGTTAGAGTATAAGCCTAATTTCAGTAATTATTCCAGATTTTCTACATTTTAATGCGATATAATAATTGTAGACTTAAAACGGCAATTCAAAACATAATTATATTGTAATGACTTTATTATTGATTACACGATAAAATAAATCTTTAAACATATAAGAATCATTGTTCCATGATCGAAAAACTTAAAACAAAAATGGTTATAGTTCTAGTCTGTGTCACAATCACAATTTTCAC
>NW_013838032.1:0-649 GCF_000517525.1 Limulus polyphemus
AAAAAATAAAAAAATAACCTTTATTTTCAAAAGCTGAACTAAATTCATTTCTCAAAGAACCAGATATCAAAAAGATCGCTTGACATTTCACCTCCAACACAAAATAAAACTTGATTTTACTACATCAGTTAATATGGAATTGAAATTTCTCTTTCCTTCGGGAAAAATAAATAAATAATTTCAATTATTCATCCAGAAAAGATTAAATCTTGTACCTTTTGTATCAAATATTTATTAGGAGATTAGATTCTATTTCATCCTTCCTTCACAGTACTAATAAAATATAATCATCCAAAATCATTCAATACAACTTACTCAACTAATAAAATACTTTTAAATTATAAACAAATAAGATTTTAAAATCAAAATAATTAGATTTGCACTAATCCCTACTCAGTGTAAATGAGCTGCTTCCTACAAGCTCTACTTTGCCCTCCTAGATACATTTTCCAATACATCTACTATGTTACGACTTATCTCACCTAAAAGCGAGAGCGACGGGCGATGTGTACATGCTTTAGAGCCCTATTCACAATTACATATTTAATAAAAAATTACTTTCAAATCCACCTTCAATTCTATCCTTTCAATAAAACATCCGTATTAATTAATTAATTGTAATCCACTTCAACCTTTACCATAAGCTGCA
>NW_013838033.1:0-402 GCF_000517525.1 Limulus polyphemus
CATGAAGTAGTTGTACCAATTAAGGCTAAAGATGAGTATGGTGGTTATAAATTCGGTAACTAAAGTTATACCTAGTTGTTGATGGTGTCGTTGTAACAGTAAGGCTAAAGATGAGTATGGTGGTAATAAATTCTGAAATTAGAGTTACACCTAAGTGTTCATGGAGTAGTTGTACCAAGTAAAGCTAAAGATGAGTATGGTGGTTATAAATTCGGTAACTGGAGTTACTCCTAGGTGTTCATGGAGTAGTTGTACCAAGTAAGGCTAAAGATGAATATGGTGGTTATAAATTCGGTAACTAGAGTTACACCTAAGTGTTCATAGAGTAGTTGTACCAAGTAAGGCTAAGGATGAGTATGGTGGTAATTAATTCTGTAACTAGAATTACACCTAGGTGTTCAT
>NW_013838034.1:0-490 GCF_000517525.1 Limulus polyphemus
GTGCTTAGTGTAGAACTTTTTATATTCTATAAATAATTATTTTTTATACCCACAACTCGTCTGACGAAGTTTTTTCCTCAATTTAAAACGTTGTCAGTTGTACAAACAATGACAAAGTCAATATTTCTACAATAAACCATTCACGTATCAGTTTTAATATATTTCATGATTTATTGTTTAACATATACACTTATTAAAACCTTCAATATATACACTCTTCCTTCCCAAAGTGCAGGATAAACATGACTGACTTTTAACGATGTGTTTGATTCTAATTTGCAACGACGAACGATGAACAGAACCATAGTATTACAGACAGTCTTTTCGTTCATAAGCTTAGTTCTAAAATCAATGTAATTACTTCTGTAAAAAATCTAATGTTAAGGTGGTTGTTAAATGTTGTACTTGAATTAAGTAACATACAATGGAAATTATCAATATTGAGAATCACTAAGATTTTTGTCAGTTTAAAATTTATAATGTTCTTAAA
>NW_013838035.1:0-402 GCF_000517525.1 Limulus polyphemus
AAAAAATAAAGTGGGGTACAGGGACGCAAAGGACGTGCTCAATTTGCAGCTTCGATAGTGGAGTCAAGCAAATTGTTGAGAGCTTTCCTTGCTGGAAGTGATGACACCAGTAAGCCAGCATCTGTTCCTTTTGATTGCAACAAAGAGCAAAGTACAAGATTGTGAACATAGTATTTCATTTGAAAAAGAAAACAATGAAGAAACTGTTCTCTGTCCTGTTGAAAGCTACAATAATAATAAACACTACGATTCCACTTTGTTAGAAACAAATCCACAGAATAGTGTAGCTAAGCTTAAAGAGGATGACCTAATAAATATTTTAGCACACAGGGATATTGGATTTATGAAGTTTGCATGCGTTACAACTGCTGAGCCTGTTGTGTCAAAGAGATTGTTAAAGTT
>NW_013838036.1:0-450 GCF_000517525.1 Limulus polyphemus
CCATACTCATCTTTAGCCTTACTTGGTACAACTACTCCATGAACACTTAGGTGTAACTCTAGTTTCCGAATTTAGACCACCATATTCATCTTTAGCCTTACTTGGTACAACTACTACATGAACACTTAGGTTTAACTCTAGTTAAAGAATTTATAGCCACCATATTCATCTTTAGCCTTACTTGGTACAACGACTCCATGAACACTTATGTGTAACCCTAGTTTCCGAATTCATAACCATCATACTCATCTTTAGCCTTACTTGGTAAAACTACTCCCTGAACACTTAGGTGTAACTCAAGTTTCTGAATTTATGAGTATCATACTCATCTTTAGCCTTACTTGGTACAACTACTCCATGAACACCTAGGTGTAACTTTAGTTACCGATGTGTAACCCCATACTCATCTTTAGCCTTACTTGGTACAACTACTCCACGAACATGTAGGTG
>NW_013838037.1:0-401 GCF_000517525.1 Limulus polyphemus
ATGACCAGGGACTATCTGATTTCTCGACTATCCCTTCCTTAATTAGACCATCCATGACCTTCTCTATCTCTTGTCGCTTTGCTGGAGCTATTCTCCTCGGAGGGATCTTTATTGGACAGTGATTGCCTGTGTTTATTCTGTGCTCTACAAGGTTTGTGCAGCCGAGGTCATGATCTCCTTTCGATAAGACGTCTGCATAATTTGCCAAAAGTTCCTTTACCTGAAGAGCCTGTGATGATGACAAATGGACTATGCTCTTCTTATAGAGGTCAGTCAAATATTCCGGAAGTGTATGTCCTTTCTTTATAGTTATATTTCTTGCTTTAACATTGACTGGCTCTACCTCCTGGCACACCCCCAACAATGCCCCTTCCTTAAGTGTCTGTTCACATTTAGAGAAA
>NW_013838038.1:0-559 GCF_000517525.1 Limulus polyphemus
ACTCATTTCATCTTACACTGCAGATTTGAATCGTAACTATAACGAATATTACACTAACGGTTACAACATTTTAAAATCACAAATATGTATGTTATAACCTATGATTGGGATTAATGTATCTAGTATCTTTAATATCATTTCATAATTATTTTTTCAAACTGATCCTTTTTTTTTAGAAAATCCGTGTCAGCTCTATAGTGAAGCTTGATTCACCTTAAGATCGTCAAAGTTTCTGATCAGCTTCTTTGCTAAGTTTTCTCAGGTGGTTTGTTTGTTTTTTAGCGCAAGGCTACATAATAGATTTTAACGTGGTACATGAGTAAATTTATCGCTGACCCATCAGGGAACGACTTTCTCATGTTATCTTACCAGCTAAAAAAATTATAATTGTTTATATTTTTATAAATAACATTATTGTCATATGTTTAACATAATACTTTTCTAAGAAAATATTTTTACATTAATATAACAATTCCAAAGCTGTATCTTTCTTTACTTAAAAAAGCAGGTAATATCTAAAGTGACCTTAACACTTTGTTCGTTACATTTGGAACTTTAC
>NW_013838039.1:0-403 GCF_000517525.1 Limulus polyphemus
GTTCGTTAGTCAATTCTCCGTAAAAACTCTTTCCGAAGAAACCCTAGCGATACAAGTCCCTTCTTAAATAAAACCGGTTCACTCCTTCTGAACACACCCAATTTCCACAGTCGCACTATAACAAACGCTATAATTCACAACGAACGTCTCACGTGCTCGCTCGAATGAATTGTCAGTCTCTATCTCTGTCTGCAGTTCAATTACACATTGTTGCCGTTAGTTCTTGGCGGCTTATATACAAGAATACCGCAGATCTAGTAACCTCTCGAGGTTTCATGAACGTTCTAGAAGCGCATGACGTGTTACTAGCGTCACGTGACATCCGCTGTCGTAACACTGCCCATTCCTTAGTATTGTTCGGAACGAACAATAGCCACTTACATTAAACCAATAAACAATTGAT
>NW_013838040.1:0-400 GCF_000517525.1 Limulus polyphemus
ATTTGAAAGCAGCAAACCTCAAACTCCGTCCCAAGAAATGTCATTTGTTACAGAAAGAGGTGCTTTACTTAGGCCACATTGTAAGTGAAAATGGTGTGCAAACTGATCCCGACAAGGTGAAAGCAGTGTTTGACTGGCCAACACCAGATAATGTGGGAGAGTTAAGAAGTTTCTTGGGACTCTGTACCTATTACCGGAAGTTTGTGAAGGACTTTGCAACTATAGCTGTTCCACTACATGATTTGACTAAAAAAGTCCAGAAGTTTGAATGGACAATTTCTTGCCAGCATTCTTTCAAGACGTTGAATGAAAAATTAGGCCTCCACTCCACTTTTAAAGCTTCCATATCCCTCACTGCCGTACATACTGAATTGTGATGATAGTAATGTCGGAATTGGAA
>NW_013838041.1:0-402 GCF_000517525.1 Limulus polyphemus
CTACACTTAATCAGCGCGTCATTTCTCTGACTTAATCGTTCTACACTTAATCAGCGCGTCACTTCTCTGACTTAATTGTTCTACACTTAATCAGCGCGTCACTTCTCTGACTTAATCGTTCTACACTTAATCAGCGCGTCACTTCTCTGACTTAATCGTTCTACACTTAATCAGCGCGTCATTTCTTTGATTTAATCGTTTTACACTTAATCAGCGCGTCACTTCTCTGACTTAATCGTTCTACACTTAATCAGCGCGTCACTTCTCTGACTTAATCGTTCTACACTTAATCAGCGCGTCACTTCTCTGACTTAATTGTTCTACACTTAATCAGCGCGTCACTTCTCTGACTTAATCGTTCTACACTTAATCAGCGCGTCACTTCTCTGACTTAATCGTTCT
>NW_013838042.1:0-934 GCF_000517525.1 Limulus polyphemus
CCACGCCAACCTCGGTGCCTACGGCCGCTACGGACACGGTGCCTACGGTGCCCGTGACCTGTCTGCCGCTCACGGTTACGGTTCCTACGGTCGTCTGGGAGCCGGATATGGCACCCACGGATATGGCTATGGAAACCATGGTTACGGGTATGCTCCAGCCTATCATGGCTATGGCTACCACTAAATTCACGTGGTAAGTAGTAGTCTCCCTTGACATATACAGGAAGTATGGTGAGTGATAAAAAAAGAAATAACAAGACTCGAGGTACTTCACTTGACAATCTATAAAGGTGTTTTTTGTAAAGTTGTGCTCATAAGGAGCTAGTGTGAAACCTAGAGTCTTGTGTTTAATGTTCTATGTTTTAATGATATGATATCTGTAAAGTTGGGTTCATAAGGAGCTAGTGTGAAACCTAGAGTCTTGTGTTTAATGTTCTATGTTTTAATGATATGAAATCTGTAAAGTTGTGTTCATAAGGAGCTAGTGTGAAACCTAGAGTCTTGTGTTTAATGTTCTATGTGTTAATGATATGAAATCTGTAAAGTTGTGTTCATAAGGAGCTAGTGTGAAACCTAGAGTCTTGTGTTTAATGTTCTATGTTTTAATGATATGAAATCTGTAAAGTTGTGTTCATAAGGAGCTAGTGTGAAACCTAGAGTCTTGTGTTTAATGTTCTATGTTTTAATGATATGAAATCTGCCAGTAGTAAACCTAGATAAACTTCATCAGTTATCATAACCAGTAGTAAACCTAGATAAACTGTAAAGTTTATCAAACATTCACAGTAATTTAGACGAAACATTTCTTATGAACACAACTTTACAGATATCATATCATTAACACATAGAACATTAAACACAAGACTCTAGGTTTCACACTAGCTCCTTATGAGCACAACTTTATTATGATAACTGATGAAGTTTATCTAGGTTT
>NW_013838043.1:0-403 GCF_000517525.1 Limulus polyphemus
CTCTATATTCAATATTATAATTATACTGGTCTATTTTTCCGATCCAACGGGCTAGTGTCCCTCTGAGTTCTTTAATGATCTTAACCAGCGTAATGCAGCATGGTGTGTCCTAATGGTAAACCTTGCACCATAGAGGTAAGGGTGAAAATATGTCAGACACTTTACTATAGCAAGGAGTTCCCTCCGTGTTACACAGTAGTTCCTCTCTGGTCTACTCAAAACCGTACTGAAGTAGGCCACCACATGTTCGTTTTCGCCCACTTTCTGAGACAACACTCCTCCAATTCCGACATTACTAGCATCGCAATCCAGTATGTACAGCAGTGAGGGATCTGGAAGCTTTAAAAGTGAAGTGGAGGCCATTTTTCCTTCAACGTCTTGAGAGAATGCTGGCAAGAAACTC
>NW_013838044.1:0-400 GCF_000517525.1 Limulus polyphemus
CTCATCAATTTGCTTGACTCCACCATCGAAGCTGCAAATTGTGCACGTCTTTTGCGTCCCTGTGCCCCACTTTCTTTTTTCGTACATAATAGGCTAAAAGAATAAACTGATAAATACTGATTACACTATTTAGTTGCAACATGCAAATTGTCAGATGAAAGGAAGCATTCTACGTTCCTAACCACAATTTATATTTAGATTATACAATTATACTTGCAACTCAGGACTAGTTAGGCACATCTGGACCTGGTTTCACTTTAACTGCCATTATTTAGACCACCCATACTCATGTTAATTAATGTGAAAAAACAGTGAAAAAATCAATGCAGATGAGTGTATATGTTGGTAAATGAGCACCAATTACTGGCAGTTGCTAAATCACATTTAAAAACCCGATAGG
>NW_013838045.1:0-403 GCF_000517525.1 Limulus polyphemus
GTGCTAAAGGGGAGAGCCTACAAGAGCTGGCACAGGACTTGGAGAGCATGGCACACAAGGACTACCCAACTGCACCACCCGATATCCTCAAGTTGTTGCTGAGGGATCAGTTCGTAGATGCCTTGGACAGTCCACAACTTAAGATACAAGTGAAGCAAGCACACCCCTTTACCATGCAGGATGCAATGGCCAGAGCTTTCGAATTTGAATCCTACGTTAAGTCCAGCACAGAGGTACCAAGGTTGGTACAGTCATCTGGATTCAAGGCCAGAAAAGGTCAGCTTTCAGAGAAGTTTGAGGGACTTTGCTGGCACTGTAACGAACCTGGGCACAAGAGAGCTCAATGTTGGAAACTTCAACACAGAGGAGGTGCCACAGCAGGAAACGCTGGTATCCAGAAAAG
>NW_013838046.1:0-403 GCF_000517525.1 Limulus polyphemus
TTATTGGACGGTGATTGTCTGTGTTTATTCTGTGCTCCACAAGGTCTGTGCAGCCAAGGTCATTATCTCCTTTCGAAAAGACGTCTGCATAATTCGACAAAAGTTCCCTCACCTGAAGAGCCTGTGATGATGACAAATGGATTATGCTCTTCTTATAGAGGTCAGTTAAATGTTCTGGGAGAAGATGTCCTTTCTTTATGGTTGTATTTCTTGCCTTAATATTGACTGGCTTTACCTCCTGGCACACACCCAAAAATGCCCCTTCCTTAAGTGTCTGCTGACATTTATTGAAATTAGCCACTGTTATGGTTACTACTTGATGACCTGCCACAAGTGACCTTCCAATTTTCAAATCCGCTGGCCTGGATGGGTCTTCCACTGCTTCCACAAGCATCGGGCTTCC
>NW_013838047.1:0-403 GCF_000517525.1 Limulus polyphemus
TCCACGAATACCTAGGTGTAACTCTAGTTACCGAATATATAACCACCATAATCTCTTTAGCGTTATTTGGTACAACAACTCCACGAATACCTAGATGTAACTCTAGTTACCGAATTTATAACCACCATACTCATCTTTAGCGTTACTTGGTACAACTACTCCATGAACACCTAGGTGTAACTCTAGTTACGGAATTTATAACCACCATACTCATCCTTAGCCTTACTTGGTAAAACAACTCCAGGAACACTTAGGTTTAACTCTAGTTACCGAATTTATAACCCCATACTCATTTTTAGCGTTATTTGGTACAGCCACTCCACGAACACTTAGCTGTAACTCTGGTTACCGAATTTATAACCACCATACTCATCTTTAGCCTTACTTGGAACAAATACTCCAT
>NW_013838048.1:0-403 GCF_000517525.1 Limulus polyphemus
TTCATCCAAGCCAGCGGATGTGAAGATTGGAAGGTCACTTGTGGCAGGTCATCAAGTTGTACCCATAAGAGTGGCCAATTTCTTTAAATGTGAGCAGACACTTAAGGAAGGGGCATTGTTGGGTGTGTGCCAGGAGGTAGAGCCAGTCAATGTTAAGACAAGAAATACAACCATAAAGAAAGAATATCCTCTCCCAGATCACTTAACTGTTCTCTATAAGAAGATCATTGTCCATTTGTCATGATCACAGGCTCTTCAGGTTAGGGAACTTTTGGCGAATTATGCAGACGTCTTTTCGAAAGGAGATCATGACCTCGGCTGCACAGACCTTGTAGAGCACAAAATAAACACAGGCAATCACCGTCCAATAAAGATCCCTCCATGCAGAGTAGCTCCGGCAAAG
>NW_013838049.1:0-796 GCF_000517525.1 Limulus polyphemus
AACAATACTATGTACTATCAAAAGGAATACAAGATTTAACGATACTGTGTACTGTCAATAAAAAGACACAAGATTTAACAATACTGTGTCCTGTCAATAAGAAGATACAGGACAGTATCGTTAAATCTTTTGTATTCTTATTGACAGTACACAGTATTGATAAATTCTTTATCTTCTTATTGACAGGACAAAGTATTGTCAAATTATGTCTTCTTATTGACAGTACACAGTGTTGATAAATCCTGTATCTTCTTATTGACAGGACACAGTATTGATAAATCATGTATCTTCTTATTGACAGGACACAGTATTGATAAATCCTGTGTCTTCTTATTGACAGGACAAATTATTGTTAAAACTTGTGTCTTCTCATTGACAGTACACAGTATTGATAAATCCTGTATATTCTTATTGACAGGATACAATTTTGTTAAATTTTGTGTCTTCTTATTGACAATACACAGTATTGATATATCCTGTATCTTCTTATTGACAGGACACAGTATTGATAAATTACACAGTATCGTTAAATCTTTTGGCTTGTTATTGATAGTACAGAGTATCATTAAATGCCTAAAGTTTTAACAATACTGTGTACTGTCAGTAAAAAGACTCAAGATTTAACAATATTGGGTCCTGTCAATAAGAAGATACAGGATTTATCAATACTGTGTACTGTCAATAAGAAGATACAGGATTTATCAATACTGTGTACTGTAAAAAAGAGACACAAGATTTAACAATACTGTGTCCTGTCAATAAGAAGATAAAGGATTTATCAATACTGTGTCCTGTC
>NW_013838050.1:0-404 GCF_000517525.1 Limulus polyphemus
TAGATATAGATATGTGTGTGATTTACATCACAAGTACGACTTAAGAAAAATAGGAGTTTTAAATCGTAGAATCGCAACATTGTAAACAACAAAAGCCTATAACACACATGGGATTAAATTCTGGTCGTTCACAAGTTGTAGAAAAAAAAATTATCCTAACAACATTTTCACAGTAACTATATATTTATTCCGAGTGGCTGAAAACTCGACTCAGAATACTCTACGCCGCGTTGCTTAGTGTGGGCGGGAAGTGATATTAGCAGGTACCTGACTTGTCCCACATTTCTTCTGGCTACAACGGCAAATGTACAACCAAGTTTGTCAAACAAAAACGACATGGTTTGTTAGTAGCTGCCCGGCATGGCCAGGTGGATAAGGCGCTCGACTCACAATCTGAGGGTCGC
>NW_013838051.1:0-402 GCF_000517525.1 Limulus polyphemus
TTCCCTAACAACTGTTGTAATTTCTCTTCTTGTTTCTTTTCTCGTTCTTCTTGTTTCTTTTCTTGTTTTTGTATTGCTGCCATCAAATCTGCTAAGCTGTAGTTTGATTTTCTGCCTCTCTTTTCCATTTTCTTCTCTCTTATTTTTTCTATCCCACTTCTGACACCAATTTGTTACGTCTCCGTTTGTTAATTAACTTTCCGTAACTTCGTTCGGACGAAACTTTAGCGACACAAGTTCTTTACTTAATAAAACTGGTTTATTCTTTACGAATACAACTTTACCGATACACTTAACTTCAACAATCGCGCTAAACAAACGCTATAACAACGAACGTGCTCAATAATACTTCTGACTGCAGATCAATTACTCACTATCTATACACACATTACATTACCTTCC
>NW_013838052.1:0-764 GCF_000517525.1 Limulus polyphemus
ATACTGTGCACTGTCAATAAGAAGACACAAGATTTAACGATACTGTGTACTGTCAATATGAAGACACAAGATTTAACGATACTGTGTACTGTCAATAAGAAAACACAAGATTTAACGATACTATTTATTTTCAATAAGAAGACACAAGATTTAACAATACTGTGTACTGTCAATAAGAAGACACAAGATTTAACGATACTGTCTACTGTAAAAAAGAAACAGAAGATTTAAGGATAATGTGTACTGTCAATAAGAAAATACAAGATTTATTGATACTATGTACTTTCAATAAGAAGACACAAGATTTCACAATACTGTGTACTGTCAATAAGAACACACAAGATTTAACAATAATGTGTACTGTCAGTAAGAAAACAGAAGATTTAACAATAATGTGTCGTCAATAAGAAGACACAAGATTTAACTTATTGACAGTACACAGTATCATTGAAGACACAAGATTTAACGATACTTTGTACTTTCAATAAGAAGACACAAGATTTAACAATAATGTGTTCTGTCAATAAGAAGACACACGATTTAGCAATACTTTGTACTATCAATAAAAAGACACAAGATTTAACGATACTATGTACTATCAATAAGAAGACATAAGATTTAACGATACTGTGTACTATGTCTTCTTATTGACAATATTCAACGATAATTACTGACAGTACACAGAAAACACAAGATTTAACAATAATGTGTGGTGTCAATAAGAAGACACAAGATTTAACGATACTGTGTACTGTCAATAAGAA
>NW_013838053.1:0-453 GCF_000517525.1 Limulus polyphemus
TATTTTAGGTGTATTGTAATACTATGATAGGTAATAATTGACATATGTATTGTAAATGAGCTTTTATTGGACATGATTTTTAGATTATGTTCAACAATTTTGGGAAGAACATTTGAATCGTATGATTATTGGTATTTATGCTCTCATAAAAGTTGTAATAATTTTAAATTAATTGAGGTATGTAATTTCATCATTATTTTGGGAAAGAGTATTATATACAGTTATTGGTGCGAGATACAAAAACATCAACATATTCCGTATCTTTAAACAATTAAAGACAAAGTATTGCGTAATTTCATTAATAGATTGAAGTCACGGATAATATTAGAAAAAATGTGTGCCTAACAAAATGGTGAATTAGAATTATTTAAAAAAATTGGATTCAAGAATGTCGATGGTTTATTATAGATCAAAATATTGTGAAATTTCCCCCTTTTAAATAATTTATTATTG
>NW_013838054.1:0-594 GCF_000517525.1 Limulus polyphemus
GCTACACAATGGCCTATCTGTGCTCTGCCCACCACGGGTATCGAAACCCGGTTTCTAGCGTGTAAGTCCGCAGACATACCGCTGTGCTCCTGGGGGCGTGCTTCCATATATAACAATTTCTAATATATAGAAAAAACAGTGCGTTTTAAGAACAATGCTTTCCAAAAATGGCTTTCATAGGTTGCTTAGCAATAAAAGTATAACCTAACCTTTATGCAGAAAGTATAAAGTGAAATGTATAAACTACAAAATTGAAATATATGTATATATATATTTGTCGTTTTCTAATTTAGAGGCTTCGTTAATTAATGAGTTTTTGTTTGTTTTTGTTATTTAAGTTTAAAATCGGAGGATAATTCAGAGGAAAGGTTACCTTTATAAACAGGCCACATCCTGTAAAGGAGCAACAAAAGTATATAGGTTCTACTTTTATGCTAATCGTCATCCCCCAAAAGTCTTGGGAAGCACGAAGCAACACAATGGGTTTTCTATGCTGTGCCTACGTGGGTATCAAAACTCAATTTTTAGCGTTATAAGTCTGAAGACTTACCACTGAACCAGTGGAGGCGCTTCAGGAGGGGAAAAAAAGGCTGA
>NW_013838055.1:0-403 GCF_000517525.1 Limulus polyphemus
TACACTTCTCTCGTTTATTTCAATATCAAATTTGTGTTAAGGTAATACACTTATTTAGAGAACAGCATGAGCTTCTTATAGTTGAAAAACGAATGATATGCTTTTGGCTTTCTTAGTACTGAAAACCGAATGGAAAACCTTTATACATTCAGCTTGAAGCTGGATTATATTGGTGTTATTAAGGGTTTACAAGATTCTTACTTCGTAACTAGATAAATATAAGATAAACAATAATTATGAAGAAACATCTTTATAATAAAATGAGATTTAAGTTAAATATCTTTGTAGTTTGTTTAATGAATTGCTGCAAAAAATATTAAAAACTAATTTACAAATCAATGTTTGTAAGTGTACGTTTTCGGCTACATGTATCATTATTGTTTTACGGTATAATCATTAGACA
>NW_013838056.1:0-403 GCF_000517525.1 Limulus polyphemus
CACAAGATTTAACGATACTGTGTACTGTCAATAAGAAGACACACGAATTAGCAATACTGTGTACTATATATAAAAAGACACAAGATTTAACGATACTGTGTACTGTCAATAAGAAGACACAAGATTTAACGATACTGTGTACTATATATAAAAAGACACAAGATTTAACGATACTGTGTACTGTCAATAAGAAGACACAAGATTTAACGATACTGTGTACTGTCAATAAGAAAACACAAGATTTAACGATACTGTGTACTGTCAATAAGAAGACACAAGATTTATCGATACTGTGTACTTTCAATAAGAAAACACAAGATTTAACGATACTGTGTACTGTCAATAAGAAGACAAAAGATTTAACAATACTGTGTACTCTCAATAAGAAGACACAAGATTTAAC
>NW_013838057.1:0-403 GCF_000517525.1 Limulus polyphemus
TAGACTAACACAGATATTATAATAACATACTCTAGATTAACACACACATATTATAATAACATACTCTATATTTACACACATATTATAATAACATACTCTAGATTAACACACATATAATAATAAAATACTCTAGATTAATACAAGTATTATAATAACATACTCTATATGTACACACATATTATAAACAATACTCTAGATTAACACAGATATGATAATAAAGTACTGTAGACTTACACACATATTATAATAAAATACTCTAGATTTGCACACATATTATAATAACATACTCTAGATTAACACACATATTATAAACAATACACTAGATCAACACAGATATTATAATAAAGTACTGTAGACTTACACACATATTATAATAACATACTCTAGGTTTACACAAATATTA
>NW_013838058.1:0-403 GCF_000517525.1 Limulus polyphemus
AACTTCCCGTAACCTGAATCGCAGCAGAAGGTAGAGAAGCTGAAGATCTGAAAACACTACGCCTTTTCTTTGTAAGGTATATGTACTTAAACTGGGCAGGATTCATGGTGTCAGTATAATGAGGTCATTAATAGTAAGGGTACTAAAACTGGTAATTTATAAGCAGTGATTAATGTGATCACTTCGGTTTTCGAACGGGGAAGGAATACGAGGTAGCAAAGTCTACATTTATTTCGATATGGTTTTGTTTTCTGTTCATTTATTATTTTTTCTATTGTTTATTTTACCTGTAACATTTGTCTTACGTTTAAACGCTACTTCGCATTCTAATCAATTACGTCATTTTAAAGTTTCTAAAAGTTATGAGACTGGCACCAGTTTCCATTACCGGTGACTTGCGGAC
>NW_013838059.1:0-403 GCF_000517525.1 Limulus polyphemus
ATTGTTTTTCAATTTCTTGTTACCAGAGGGTCCTAAATTGATGATTCTTCACCAAATTTGATATGTAGGTACACTTTAACGTTGCGTAGTAATATGCAGAGTTTTACCTTCCTACTGTTTGTTTTAAAGGAGTTATGGAAGGTTTTGCGTTTTGTACCAGTACGTCGTTCCATTTGGACGGATCTTCTCGAAATTTTTTCCGTTAGGTTCGTTGCATACTTGCAAATTTACATGCAAAATTCTAGCCTTCTATTGTCATTTTTGCGACTTTTGTGGTCGTTTTATGTTACTCTTTTATTGGCTTTTCTGAAAGCGTATGTGTACTGCAGTGAAGCTTTTGGTTACTGATTGTTTTTCGATTTCTTGTTACCAGAGGGTCCTAAATTGATGATTCTTCACCAAA
>NW_013838060.1:0-847 GCF_000517525.1 Limulus polyphemus
ACTTGGTACAACTACTAAAGATGAGTATGTTGGATATAAATTCGGTAACTATAGTAACACCTAGGTATTTATGGAGTAGTTGTACCAAGTAAGGCTAAAATGAGTATAGTGGTTATAAATTCTGTAACTAGAGTTACACCTTGGTGTTGATGGTTGTACCAAGTAAGGCTAAGTTGTACCAAGTAAGGCTAAAAATGAGTATGGTGGTTATATATTCGGTGACTATAGTTACACCTAGGTTTTTATGGAGTTTTTGTACCAAGTAAGGCGGAAGATGAGTATGGTGGTTGTAAATTTGGTAACTATAGTTACACCTAGGTGTTCATGGAGTACTTGTACCAAGTAAGGCTAAAGATGAGTATGTTGGATATAAATTCGCTAACTATAGTTACACCTAGATATTTATGGAATAGTTGTACCAAGTAAGGCTAAAGATGAGTATGGTGGTTAAAAATTCCGTAACTAGAGTTACACCTAAGTGTTCATGGAGTAGTTGTACCAAGTAAGGCTAGAGATGAGTATGGTGGTTATAAATTCGGTAATTAGAGTTACACCTAGGTGTTCATCGAGTAGCTATAGTTACACCTAGTGTTTATGGAGTCACCGAATATATATCCATCATACTCATCTTTAGCCTTACTTGGTACAACTACTCCATGAACATCTAGGTGTAACTCTATTTTCCGAGTTTATAACCACCAAACTCATCTTTAGCATTACTAGTTAAAACTACTTCATGAACACCTAGGTGTAACTCTAGTTACCGAATGTGTAACCCCATACTCTTCTTTAGCGTTATTTGGTAAAACAACTCCACGAACACTTAGGTGTAACTCTAGTTACGGAA
>NW_013838061.1:0-404 GCF_000517525.1 Limulus polyphemus
GTCAAAACTATCATCTTAGTAACAAAAATGTATACTTACTTCCATTTCTAAAATAATAAAAAAATTTTGAATAACATTTCAGCCAGTTATAATCAAGTTCCATGTAAAATTGATGAGGTTATCATTGTGTAAACTCTGTGTTCTTAATTTGTCCAATGTGACTGAAAAATCAGGGGTGTGTAAAAAAACAAACATTTCAGGTCTATCTTTTATACACCTCTGATTTTAATCCATAATAGACAAATTAAGAGGAATATGGAAAAGATGAAAAAACATCTACAGTTAACTCATTTTATAATAATTTTTAGTTTATACAATATTTCATAGAAAAATGTATACTTACTTCCATTTCTAGAGTAATAAAAAATTTATATACATAATAACATGGCTTTTATGTCTTGTTG
>NW_013838062.1:0-1002 GCF_000517525.1 Limulus polyphemus
ACACAATTTACCGTTCTTTCATCACATGTAACAATTTATGTATACATTGTTTCTACAATATAGTAACCAGTTGACACAATTTACTGTTCTTTCATCACGTGTAACAATTTATGTATACATTGTTTCTACAATATAGTAACCAGTCCACACAATTTACTGTTCTTTCATCACATGTAACAATTTATGTATACATTGTTTCTACAATATAGTAACCAGTCCACACAATTTATTGGTCTGTGATGCAACCACCATTATACACATCGTCTCTACATTAATGTTGTCAACAGCCCACAAAATTATTGTTCTATGACTTAGCCCCCCAATATTTATTGTTTCTAGTTACATTCAGTAGAATAACCTGACACTTTCTACAATACCACAATTTATATATATATATATATACACACATTACTTACATTTGACGACTAATATTGTGTATATTTAATCAGACAGAACCTGTTATGTCGAATAACGACGTTATTTCTTAATGAAAATTGTCCTCGTATTAATTTTGAGAAAACAGAAAGGTTTGGTTACTTTAGATTTAATATAACTAACTTTACGGTTTTATATTAGTTCCACAAATCATTTCTAGGGGGCTAGATTTCTTTACCTGTTTTGAACATGAAATAATACAAAACGTTATCACTTAGCGCTAATTTATCTGAAATACTTTTAATTAAAGCTGCTCCTAAAATTGTTCGTCTGCTATCGTAATATTCAACTGTTCGTCGGCTATCGTAGTATTCATCTGTTCGTCTGCTATCGTAATATTCAACTGTTCGTCTGCTATCGTAATATTCAACTGTTCGTCTGCTATCTTAGTATTCAACTGTTCGTCTGCTATCGTAATATTCAACTGTTCGTGTGCTATCTTAGTATTCAACTGTTCGTGTGCTATCTTAGTATTCAACTGTTCGTCTGCTATCGTAATATTCAACTGTTCGTCTGCTATCGTAATATTCAACTGTTCGTCTGCTATCTTAGTATTCAACTGTTCGT
>NW_013838063.1:0-403 GCF_000517525.1 Limulus polyphemus
ATAATTCCTCATCTGAGCAGTGTTTCTGTATCTGTGATTGTCTCCTGTGTCTTAACTTTACTGGTATATGTTATAATTCTTCATCTGAGCAGTGTTTCTGTATCTGTGATTGTCTCCTGTGTCTTAACTTTATTGGTATATGTTATAATTCCTCATCTGAACAGTGTTTCTGTATCTGTGATTGTCTCCTGTGTCTTAACTTTAACTTTACTGGTATATGTTATAATTCCTCATCTGAGCAGTGTTTCTGTATCTGTGATTGTCTCCTGTGTCTTAACTTTATTGGTATATGTTATAATTCCTCATCTGAGCAGTGTTTCTGTATCTGTGATTGTCTCCTGTTTCTTAACTTTACTAGTATATGTTATAATTCCTCATCTGAGCAGTGTTTCTGTATCTGTGG
>NW_013838064.1:0-403 GCF_000517525.1 Limulus polyphemus
CAGTTTGGCGGACAACTATTGACGATATAAGCAGACTTATGGACAAGTGGTGACAAGACTTAACAATTTAAACAAGTGGACAAAATATTTAACAAAATTTAAAGTATAGGAATGGGTGCACCAAAAAGGGAGGTGATAGACGTCTTGGACGTGTTACGCAATACACGCTCACTAAGCCTTTCCGATTTTTGTAACGCCAACATATTCGACAAAACTATGAATTGCTTCCATGATAAAAAGACATATAACTCAAAATCCTATGTGTTACTTGTTAATTTCCATTGTCATTATTATTCACTGACACTAAAGACCACAATTAATTAATATATTGTTATGACAGCGGAAGTCACGAAGGATCATGAACTATCGGGGAAGACCGAGTTTGTTCACGACTCCCTCTTTT
>NW_013838065.1:0-403 GCF_000517525.1 Limulus polyphemus
GTGTTATATCTAAAGTATGATTACACTAATACAATCACCATGTGTTATATCTAAAGGATGATTACACTAATACAATCACCATGTGTTATAGCTAAAGTATGATTACACTAATACAATCACCATGTGTTATATCTAAAGTATGATTACACTAATACAATCACCATGTGTTATATCTAAAGGATGATTACACTAATACAATCACCATGTGTTATAGCTAAAGTATGATTACACTAATACAATCACCATGTGTTATAGCTAAATTATGATTACACTAATACAATCACCATGTGTTATATCTAAAGTATGATTACACTAATACAATCACCATGTGTTATAGCTAAAGTATGATTACACTAATACAATCATCATGTGTTATAGCTAAATTATGATTACACTAATACAG
>NW_013838066.1:0-403 GCF_000517525.1 Limulus polyphemus
CTGGTGGGGGGTGGTTGGACCCTATGAACAATGTCAGGTCTTATGTTGTTTATGCAGGGGGTCCACTGTCTCCTCGTAAATCCAAACATAACAAGGTCCCATCTTTGGTCCTTGGTGGGACAGTGTTCTACGTTATCTCTTTAATTCCATGAGTAAGTGGAATTCTCCTTGCCCACGTGGTGGGGGGAGTAAAGACAACTGTTTGTAAATCCAGACTGGATGAATTCTGGACTTTGGTGGAGTATGGCATATGATCCCATCAATCTTCAGGTTGATCAGAAGGATTGTCCACTTTGATGTTGCTTTTTTCTTTCATAAATCCGGTAGTTCGAAGCACATCATTCTGTGGTTACTGGTAGGGATCCTATCACAAAGATATATATATATCTGTGGTTCAACTGCC
>NW_013838067.1:0-403 GCF_000517525.1 Limulus polyphemus
TTGAGAAAGAAACACTAACTGTACTAAGAAAATGGTAAATTTGATAATGTTTAAAGTGGAATTACTGAAAGTTATCTTGGAAGAACTGTTAATGCAGTTATACTGATTATGACTGAGAGAATTTCTCGTGTTTAATGTAATTAATAACTTATCTAATGTTGTGTCTATGTTAATGCACAGCGGTATGTCTGTGGACTTACAACGCTAAAAACCGGGTTTCGATACCCGTGGTGGGCAGAGCACAGATAGCCCATTGTGTAGCTTTGTGCTTAACTTCAAACAAACAAATATAAAATGTCACATATGAAATTTATGTTTCTTCGTTGTGTGTTTGTTTCAAAAATTCACGTAAAGCTAAACAAGGACTATCTGCGCTAACCATCCCTAGTTTTGAACAGACAGG
>NW_013838068.1:0-550 GCF_000517525.1 Limulus polyphemus
TCAATAAGAAGAGACAAGATTTAACAATACTGTGTTTTGTCAATAAGAAGATACAGGATTTATCAATTCTGTGTACTGTCAAAAAGAAGACACAAGATTTAACGAAACTGTGTACTATCATAACAAGTCATAAGATTTAATGATACTGTGTACTATCAATAACAAGCCACAAGATTTAACAATACTGTGTCCTGTCAATAACAAGCCGCAAGATTTAACGATACTGTGTACTGTCAGTAAAAATACTCAAGATTTAACAATACTGAGTCCTGTCAATAAGAAGATACATGATTTATCAATACTGTGTACTGTCAATAAGAAGACACAAGATTTAACGATACTGTGTACTGTCAGTAAAAAGACATAATTTAACAATACTGTGTCCTGTCAATAAGAATATAAATTATTGACAGTACACAGTATTGATAAATTCTTTTTAAATCTTGTGTCTTCCTTGTTATGATAGTACACAGTATCGTTATTGATAGTACACAGTATCATTAAATCTTATGACCAAGCCACAAGATTTAACAATACTGTGTCCTGTCAA
>NW_013838069.1:0-579 GCF_000517525.1 Limulus polyphemus
TAAACTTACTTACGTTTATTGTTATCTGAAAATATTGTTCCACAATCTAAGGAAATTTACTTACGTTTATTGTTATCTGAAAATATTGTTCCACAATCTAAGGAAACTTTACTTAAATCTAAGGAAATTTATTGTTATCTGAAAATATTGTTCCACAATCTAAGGAAACTTACTTACGTTTATTGTTATCTGAAAATATTGTTCCACAATCTAAGGAAACTTACTTACGTTTATTGTTATCTGAAAATATTGTTCCATAATCTAAGGAAACTTACTTACGTTTATTGTTATCTGAAAATATTGTTCCACAAGCTAAGGAAACTTACTTACGTTTATTGTTATCTGAAAATATTGTTCCACAATCTAAAAATCTGAAAATATTGTTCCACAATCTAAGGAAATTTACTTACGTTATTTTTGCATTCGCAGCTTTGTGCTCAGCAACAAATAAACCGCCCCCAGTGGCACAGCGGCATGTCTTCGGACTTACAACGTTAGAAACCGGGTTTCGATACCCGTGGTGGGCAGAGCACAGATAGTCCATTGTGTTGCTGTGTGCTTAATTTCAAACAAACAAAA
>NW_013838070.1:0-531 GCF_000517525.1 Limulus polyphemus
TGTGTTTCTTTGTAACATGTACTAGTGGTCATATGGTCACCTTGTATGTATAGGTTAATGTAGGTACGTGTGTGAATGTGTTTCTTTGTAATGTATACTAGTGGTCAGATGGTCATCTTGTATATATATGTTAATGTCCAGAAAGGGGAGTGTTGTGTTGGATATTACTAAGTAAATTCTACAAAGAGGTGGAAAGAAGAAACAAAGAGCAGAAAATTTAGTACCCCATAGTGACTCCACAGAGTCATTCTTCAGTCTTCTTTAAATCAAAATATAAAAACTTGGCAATTGTTCTATCTATTACATGATTTTGTTAAAACATGTTTACATTCTGGTGTGCAATACAATACTTCTGGACTAGCAATATTACTACTGTAACAAGAGCTCTAATAAGTCTATTCACAAGTTTGATGCATTGTTAGTGAATTTCTTCAGCTCATGACTATAAACATGTCATCATTGATTATATGCCAAACAAATTCCAGCTACACATTTTCTTTAATAACACAACTGTAAAAAGTTTAATTACCT
>NW_013838071.1:0-402 GCF_000517525.1 Limulus polyphemus
ATACCACACATACTAGGCTTCCCTCTCTTGCCATAAATACCACACATACTAGGCTTCCCTCACTTGTCATAAATACCACACATACTAGGCTTCCCGCATTTGCTATAAATACCACACATACTAGGCTTCCCTCATTTGCTATAAATACCAAACATACTAGGCTTCCCCAACTTGCCATAAATACCACACATACTAGGCTTCCCTCAATTGCCATAAATACCACGTACCACACGTACATACCACACGTACTAGGCTTCAATCACTTGCCATACATACCACACACACTAAGCTTCCCTCACTTGCCATAAATACCACACGTACTAGGCTTCCCTCACTTGCTATAAATACCACACATACTAGGCTCCCTCACTTGCTATAAATACCACACATACTAGGCTTCCC
>NW_013838072.1:0-403 GCF_000517525.1 Limulus polyphemus
GTAATAATGTAACTTTCGATAAGACTTACTTAGTTAATATGTTAATCTTAAAAATTAAATAAGACTTTGATCATTATGTTAAAATTATAATTATTTGTCTGTTAATTTATAGGCGCAAAGCTTAACAATGAACTATCTGCGTTGGGACCACCGTTTATATCGAGTTCAAGTTTTAAGCCCTCAAGCATACAGCTCAATCACATACGATCATAATAATAAGCATAAGATAGTCTCAGGTTAAACTGATTTCCGCAAAGAGTATTGTTGCGTCATCGAGGTCACGTGACTGGTGTGGCGCCACCTATTTTCTAGAACTATCCTGTACCTTGGCAAATGCTCTAGTATTTACTAGATATAGGGTAGCCTGGTATATAAAAGAGGGTGACAATGTGACGGGGAACAA
>NW_013838073.1:0-400 GCF_000517525.1 Limulus polyphemus
ATTATATCATATGATACCCATATTATATCACATTATATCATATGATACCCATATTATATCACATTATATCATATGATACCCATATTATATCATATTGTAATATATCATACTATACCCATATTATATCACATTATATCATACTATACCCATATTATACCACATTATATCATACTATACCCATATTATATCACACTATATCATACTATACCCATATTATATCACATTATATCATACTATACCCATATTATATCACATTATATCATATTATACCCATATTATATCACATTATATCATATGATACCCACATTATACCATATTGTAATATATCATACTATACCCATATTATATCACATTATATCATATGACACCCATATTATACCATATTGTAATATATCATACT
>NW_013838074.1:0-731 GCF_000517525.1 Limulus polyphemus
TCCTTTTTAAACTAGATTTTGTCGATATTGATAACGATATTTTTAGTTCTGACTTCTGAAGATTTTGTAAAATTTAATAACGGTCTTTTTTGTCCTTCTACCACTATATTTTTTCGACTGTTATAACGATCTTTTAGTCCTCTTTCCACTAGATTTTTTTGAGATTTATAAGGGGAATTTTAGTCCGATTTCCACTAGATTTTGTTGCTTTTGATAACGGGTTTTTAGTTTTTTTTCTACTAGATTTTGTCGACGTTCATAAATGTCTTTATAGGCCTTCATAGACTAGATGTTTTCGACTTTGATAACGGTCATTTGAGAATTTCTTATACTACAGTTAATAACTTTTATAATGGTCTTTTTAATCCTTTTTAAACTATATTTTTTCGATATTGATAACAGTGAAGGAAAACAAAAAACCCGTTTTCAAAGGCAACAATATTTAGTGGAAAACGGACTAAAAGGACCCTTATAAATGTCATCAAAATCTAGTGGAAAGAGGACTTAAACGCCGTTATAACAGTCGACAAAATATAGTGGTAGAAGGACAAAGAAGACCATTAGTAAATTATACAAAATCTTGCGGAGTCAGGACTAAAAATTTACTAGATTTTGTAGACGTTCATAACTGTCTTTTTAGGCCTTCATAGACTAGATTTTCGACTCTGATAACGGTATTTTTAGTCCGTTTTCCACTAGATATTGTTGCCTTTGAAAACGGGTTTTTAGTT
>NW_013838075.1:0-391 GCF_000517525.1 Limulus polyphemus
ACACACCCAACAACGCCCCTTCCTTAAGTGTCTGCTCGCATTTAGAAAAATTGGCCACTGTTATAGGTACTACTTGATGACCTGCTACAAGTGACCTTCCAATCTTCAAGTCCGCTGGCCTGGATGGGTCTTCCACTGCTTCTACAAGCATTGGGCTTCCATGGGGTGTTCTTTTATCCTACCCCAAATTATCTTCTCTGACATAGGGGGTATTGTAGTTGATTTAAGTGCTGTGACATGCAGATCAATGGATGTAGCAACACTTACTGGAGTCTGAACTTTGTTGTTTCCAATCGTCATTTTAATCGAAATTAACTACACACTTCCTTGGTAGTAGATAGTCCAATCCTAATATGCATTGGTCTTCAATGTCAGCCAAGTATACTTTCTG
>NW_013838076.1:0-1213 GCF_000517525.1 Limulus polyphemus
TTGGTAGTGTGTTGTATAGAGTTACAAATCAGGATAACTGTACTCGGCAGCGTGTTGTATAGAGTTCCAAGTCAGGATAACTGTACTCGGCAGCGTGTTGTATAGAGTTACAAGTCTGTTTTTACAATTCTACCTATCAAGCAGTAGCAAAGATAACAGATTTGATTGTCATTACTAACATGTTCTCATTTCTCACTTCAGTTTAACAATGGTGCCAATAAAACAGCCCATAAATCTGTGATACCCATACATACCAATGTCGCACATAATCAATATAGTATCGACATTGTTGTGAACAGTCTAGCCTTGTTTGTTATCACCCTGTTTTTCACTATCTAATTTATTCCGTCCGCATTCTTCCCTCTAAATCTGAAGATGAAAAAAGAACAACTGTACGCAGATTGCCGTATCCACCAAGCCATACTAGACCTTCCTGATCTCCTTGCTTTGACTTGCAGATCATCTTACCCACAAAATTTACTTCAGATCTAAACCTAGCAAAATGTAAAAAAAAAACTGGTATATTAGTCCTGCAAAGGCTGATCTTGGTTCAGATGTAACAATTTATTTATACATGCAATACTAGGTTGGTACAAATCATCAAGTACTTTTGGTAAAAGTATTTCATGAAAGGTTTCAGAGATAGCATGTATTTATATACATGCTATCTCTGAAACCTTTCATGAAACTCCTTTACCTAAATATATAAATACATGCTATCTCTGAAACCTTTCATGAAACTCCTTTACCTAAATATATAAATACATGCTATCTCTGAAACCTTTCATGAAACTCCTTTACCTAAATAAATTTTTTGTTTGTTTGTTTCAAGTGTTTTTCGTAGAGAGAATAAATAAATCAAGCTATTGATGTCAGTGAAAACATCTGTATATCTATACAAAGGGAAAGAAAATGATGGTTTGCAGTTACAAAAACCTGTTCTGTATCTAGTGAATCGCATGTAGAAGCATGTGAGGTTAGTAGAGTCGAGTTGAACCGTACGCTGTGAAACTGTGTTGTAGCAATAAGAGTAGAATTGGAACGTACGCTGTGAAACTGTGTTGTAGCAATAAGAGTAGAATTGGAACGTACGCTGTGAAACTGTGTTGTAGCAATAAGAGTAGAATTGGAACGTACGCTGTGAAACTGTGTTGTGAGGTTAGTAGAGTCGAGTTGGAACGTACGCTGTGAAACTGTGTTGTGAGGTTAGTAG
>NW_013838077.1:0-403 GCF_000517525.1 Limulus polyphemus
TCTTCTCTTTAGTCTAGCACTTCAAAATTAGGGACGGCCTAATTAGCCCTCGAGATGCTTTGAGTGAAATTCAAAACAAACCACACCAAAGTATCTTGTCTGAAAAACGCTCAATGCATATCTTATGTGATACAGCACTGTATAGTACATGACCATCACACCATACCAGCTCATACCTCTCTTACAAGAATGACCAACCACCTTCTCTCTAGCACTTCAAAATTAGAGACGGCCTAATTAGCCCTCGAGATGCTTGGAATGAAATTCAAAACAAACCACACCAAACCAAAGTATCTTGTCTGAAAAACGCTCAATGCATATCTTATGTGATACAGCACTGTATAGTACATGACCATCACGACCATACCAGCTCATACCTCTCTTACAATAATGATAAACCACC
>NW_013838078.1:0-985 GCF_000517525.1 Limulus polyphemus
TCGTAGATGACTCAATGTCTTCCTAATCCCGAGATGTCCTCCTGTTAAATTATCATGGGATCGACGCAGCACAACTTCCCGGAGAAAGTTTGTAATTGATTTTGATAAAATGATGTTTGGGAATAACAAAGGCCAAGTTCCGGTAACTGTCAAAAGAGAGGTTGAGCTGATTGGGTGCCAGCGGGCGGAAGTCAAGCCGACTGAAAAAGTTGATGATGATGAAGTGGAACTAAATACAGATATCAAAGCAGAACAGAAGAAAGACCAAGATTTGAAGCCTATAATTGATTTCGTAAAAATAAGTGTTTTGCACCCTGCTTGGGAGAAGGTGTCTAGTCTAAGCCCTGTGATAAAGCACTATTGGGCACAATGGGACCAGTTGAAGCTTGAAAATGGTATTCTTGTCTGGAGATGGGAAACTACAGATGGGAAAGTGACGACTTGGCAAACAGCTTTACCGAGGAAGTTAGGTTGTGGGGACCAGTGTGGGTAACTATTGAGCTCATGGGCATAAAGGACAGACAGGAAGTATACTTGGCTGACATTGAAGATGAATGCATCTTAGGATTGGACTATCTACTACTCCTTGTAAAATGTCCTGTCACACCACAGAGCTTCTGTACGGCTTCTGGTACTCCTTCATGATCTAACACCTTGATGCTCACAAGGGTTTGCTGAGACGCAGAGTCTATGACAAAGTTGCACCTTTGGCCATCTAGCTTTCCTGTCACATAGACGCTGTGTGTGATTGGCATTTTACACCTAGCTGTTGGGACATTCATGATGTGGGTTGGTGGGCATCGCTCAACACCAACCACTACTGGTCTCCTTGAGGCTGTCTTGTTGGTTATATTCTTCCTACACTGGCTCCTCAGATGTCCTTGCTTCCCACAGTTCCAACAACCTTTCTGGATACCAGCCTTTCCTGCTGTGGCACCTCCCATGTGTTGAAGTTTCCAGCATTGAGCTCTCTTGTGCCCAGGTT
>NW_013838079.1:0-403 GCF_000517525.1 Limulus polyphemus
ATTGTTAAAACTTGTGTCTTTTTATTGATAGTACACAGTATCGTTAAATTATGTGTCTTGTTATTGACAGTACACAGCATTGTTAAATCTTGTGTCTTTTTATTGATAGTACACAGTATCGTTAAATCTTGTGGCTTGTTAGTGATAGTACACAGTATTGTTAAATCTTGTCTTCTTTTTGATAGTACATAGTATTGTTAAATCTTGTTTCCTCTTATTGACAGTATACAGTATTGTTAAATCTTGTGTCTTCTTATTGACAGTACACAGTATTGTTAAATCTTGTGTCTTCTTATTGACAGTACACAGTATTGTTAAATCTTGTTTCTTCTTATTGACAGTACACATAATCGTTAAATCTTGTGGCTTGTTATTGACAGTACACAGTATTGTTAAATCTCGT
>NW_013838080.1:0-691 GCF_000517525.1 Limulus polyphemus
CATATGTATATGATAATAGATAAAATACTAGAAGGTATGATGTGTGCTATAAAGCTACATTGTATATGATAATGGATGAAATACTAGAATGTATTATGTGTACTATAAAGTTACATTGTATATGATAATGGATGAAATACTAGAAGGTATGATGTGTACTAGAAAGCTGCATTTTATATGATAATGGATGAAATACTAGAAGGTATGATGTGTACTATAAAGCTGCATAAGTATATGATAATGGATGAAATACTAGAAGGTATGATGTGTACTATAAAGCTGCATAAGTAAAGCTACATTGTATATGATAATGGATGAAATACTAGAATGTATTATGTGTACTATAAAGTTACATATGTATATGATAATGGATGAAATACTAGAAGGTATGATGTGTACTAGAAAGCTACATTGTATATGATAATAGATAAAATACTAGAAGATATGATGTGTACTATAAAGCTACATTGTATATGATAATGGATGAAATACTAGAAGGTATGATGTATACTAGAAAGTTACATATGTATATGACAATGGATGAAATACTAGAAGGTATGATGTGTACTAGAAAGCTGCATATGTATATGACAATGGATGAAATACTAGAAGGTATGATGTGCACTACAAAGCTGCGTTTTATATGATAATGGATGAAATACTAGAAGGTATGATGTATACTATAAAGCTG
>NW_013838081.1:0-985 GCF_000517525.1 Limulus polyphemus
GTAATATTACTCAACAATTATCTGTAAATAACTGATTAACTTAAGGATTAGCAAGTTGTCCGAGTTGTATTATTACTAAACAATTTTTTGTACATCACTAATAAACTTGAGGATTAGCAACCTGTCTGTGTTGTAATATTACTTAACAATTCTCTTTAGATCGTTAATAAACTTGAGATTTACCAACTTGTCTGTGTTGTAATATTACTGAACAATTCTCAGTAGATCATTAATAAACTTCAGGATTAGCAATTTGTCTGTGTTGTGTTGCTAATCCTCAAGTGTATTAGTGATTTACAGAGAATTTTTCAGTAATATTACAATACAAAATGGTTGATAAACCTCAAGTTTATTAGTGATCTACAAAGAATTGATAGCTAATATTAAAACAGAAACAGATAGCTAATCCTCAGTTTTATTATTTATCTATAGTGAATTGTTTAGTAATATTACAACACAGATAAATTACTAATCCTCAAGTTTATTAGTGATCTACATGGAATGATTCTGTAATATTACAACATAGATATGTTGCTAATGCTCAAGTTTATTTGAATCTACAGAGAATTGTTCAGTAATATTTTGTCTGTGTTGTAATATTACTGAACAATTCTCGGTAAAGCACTAATAAACTTTAAGTTTAGCAATCTATCTGTGTTGTAATATTATTGAACATTTCTCTGTAGATCACTAATAAACTTGAGAATTAGCAACCTATCTGTGTTCTAATATTACTAAACAATTCTCTGTAGATCTCAAATAATCTTGAGGATTAGCAGTTTGTCTGTGTTGTAATATTACTAAGTAATTCTCTGTAGATCACTAATAAACTTGAGGATTAGCAACCATTCTGTATTGTAATATTACTGAATAATTCTCTCTAGATCACTAAGAAACTTGAGGATTAGCTACCTGTCTGTGTATTAATATTACTGAACAATTCTCTGTAAATCACTAATAAACTTGAGGTTTAGCAACCTGTCTC
>NW_013838082.1:0-402 GCF_000517525.1 Limulus polyphemus
TGTTTTGTTATTGACAGTACACAGTATCGTTAAATCTTGTGTCTTCTTATTGACAGTACACAGTATTGTTATATCTTGTGTCTTCTTATTGAAAGTACACAGTATCGTTAAATCTTGTGTCTTCTTATCGACAAGACATATTATTGTTAAATCTTGTGTTTCATACTGACGGTATACATTATCGTTGAATATTGTGACTTCTTATTGACAGTACACAGTATCGTTAAATCTTGTGTCTTCTTATTGACAGTACACAGTATCGTTAAATCTTGTGTCTTCTTATTGAAAGTACACAGTATCGTTAAATCTTGTGTCTTCTTATTGACAGTACACAGTATCGTTAAATCTTGTGTCTTTTTATTGATAGTACACAGTAATGTTAAATCTTGTGTCTTCCTATTG
>NW_013838083.1:0-403 GCF_000517525.1 Limulus polyphemus
ATCTGTTAGAAGTACCTTGTTGTCACAGTAAACCAGCTGTTAGAAGTATCTTGTTGTCACAATAAACCAGCTGTTAGAAGTACAATGTTATCATAGTAAACTCTTAGAAGTACCATGTTGTAACAGTAAACCAGCTATTAGAAGTACCATGTTGTCACAATAAACCAACTCTTAGAAGTACCATGTTGTCACAATAAACCAACTGTTAGAAGTACCATGTTGTCACAATAAACCAGCTGTTAGAAGTACCATGTTGTCACAATAAACTAACTGTTAGAAGTACCATGTTGGCACAATAAACCAACTGTTAGAAGTACCATGTTGAAACAGTAAACCAGCTGTTAGAAGTACCATGTTGTCACAATAAACCAACTGTTAGAAGTACCTTGTTGTCACAGTAAAC
>NW_013838084.1:0-403 GCF_000517525.1 Limulus polyphemus
TTAGGGGAAGCTTGTCACTACGCAATGATGACGAGCAAAATGTAGAAGCTTCCTTTAGTAGATAAAAAACAAGTAAACTATAAAAACGCCATACTGAAAAAGTTAGTGAATGAGAGTTAGTGCATCTGTTGCTCAGTGATCGAGTTAATAAGTCAGTCACTGAGGAAATTCTTCAAATAAATTTATAAATACGTTAGTAGTACATTAATTTCAGAGTTCCTGTTGAAACATTGTTTGTGAAATTAGTCCTACTGTGAACGTAGCCTGTAGGAAACGTTATTAAAAGTATAAATTAATTTGTTATTGTTACGTCAAAACGACTTGAAATTATTTTTACCAAAAACCCCGCCTCCTCTCCTCCAACGATAAAACACATTACAGCAATAGTTAGTATAGAGTACAG
>NW_013838085.1:0-403 GCF_000517525.1 Limulus polyphemus
CTAGTAGTTTGTGTTGAGTGGCGCCCACCAACCCCCATCATGAAAGTCTCAACAGTTAGGTGTAAAATGCCAAGCACACACAGTGTCTATGTGACAGGAAAGCTAGATGGCCAAAGGTGCAACTTTGTCATAGACTCTGCGTCTCAGCAAACCCTTGTGAGTATCAAGGTGTTAGATCACGAAGGAGTGCCAGAAGCCATATAGAAGCTTTATGGTGTGACAGGACATTCTACAAGATTTTGGGGACCAGTGTGGGTAACTATTGAGCTCATGGGCATAAAGGATAGACACAAAGTATACTTGGCTGACATTGAAGACGAATGCATATTAGGGTTGGACTACTTACTGCCGAGGAAGTTTGTAATTAATTTTGATAAAATGATGTTTGGGAACAACAAAAGGC
>NW_013838086.1:0-403 GCF_000517525.1 Limulus polyphemus
AAAGTACAACATGTTAAACAGTGCTTCTGTCTTATTGAACTGAAAACAGAACAAAAACAAAGATAATAAAGTACATCATGTTAAACATTGCTTCTGTCTTATTGAACTGAAAAACAGAACAAAAACAAAGATAATAAAGTACAACATGTTAAACATTGCTTCTGTCTTATTGAACTGAAAAACAGAACAAAAACAAAGATAATAAAGTACACCATGTTAAACAGTGCTTCTGTCTTATTGAACTCAAAAACAGAACAAAAACAAAAGAACAAAGATAATAAAGTAGATATGTTAAACATTGCTTCTGTCTTATTGAACTGAAAACAGAACAAAAACAAAAGAACAAAGATAATTAAGTACATCATGTTAAACAGTGCTTCAGTCTTATTGAACTGAAAACAGA
>NW_013838087.1:0-403 GCF_000517525.1 Limulus polyphemus
AGGTAAAAGAACTTTTGGCAAATTATGCAGATGTCTTTTCGAAATGAGATCATGACCTCGGCTGCACAAACCTGGTAGAGCACAGAATAAACTCAAGCAATCACTGTCCAATAAAGATCCCACCAAGGAGAATAGCTCCAGCAAAGCGACAAGAGATAGAGAAGGTCATGGATGGTCTAATCAAGGAAGGGATAGTTGAAAAATCAGATAGTCCCTGGTCAGCTCCTGTCGTATTAGTACAGAAGAAGGATGGGACCCAATGTTGCTGTGTGGACTTCAGGGCTCTTAACAGCATAACCAAAAAAGACTCATACCCACTGCCAAGAATTGATGATACTCTTGATGCCCTAAGTGGACCCAGGTGGTTTTCAACTCTGGACTTAGAGTCAGGTTTCCATCAAGT
>NW_013838088.1:0-402 GCF_000517525.1 Limulus polyphemus
CAGTTACGTAAAAAACTTGCCATAAAATATCATTCTAAAAATATAACTAAATATGACACCTGAGCTATCTAAACTATCAAAATCATAATGCTCACATTAAACTTAAACAGTCTTGTATATCTAACAATTGTGTTGACCTTAAACGTCTTCTCGAATTATCGATTTGTGGTTTTGCTATGGGATCACGACTCGGTCTGACCCTAGCTAATACTTTCCTTTAGAACTTTGAACACAGATGACTTGACAACTTGCCCCATCGATTTCAGACCTGTCTTCTATAAACAGTATACAGATGATACTGTTACGACAGCGGATGTCACATTACGCTGGGAGCATGCGTGCTGGAGTTTCTCCAAGGATCATGAATTTTCCTGGCAACTCTAGTTTGTTCCAAGCGCCCTC
>NW_013838089.1:0-462 GCF_000517525.1 Limulus polyphemus
CTGTGTACTGTCAATAAGAAGACACAAGATTTAACGATACTGTGTACTGTCATTAAGAAGACACAAGGTTTAACGATACTGTGTACTGTCAATAAGAAGACACAAGATTTACGATACTGTGTACTGTCAATAAGAAGACACAAGATATAACGATACTGTGTACTGTCAATAAGACGACACAAGATTTAACGATACTGTTTACTGTCAATAAGAAGACACAAGATTTAACGATACTGTGTACTGTCAATAAGAAGACACAAGATTTAACGATAGTGTGTACTGTCAATAAGAAGACACTAGATTTAACAATACTGTGTACTCTCAATAAGAAGAACACAAATTTAACGATACTGTGTACTGTCAATTGTCTTCTTATTGACAGTACACAGTATCGTTAAATCTTGTGTCTTCTTTAAGAAGACACAAGATTTAACAATACTGTGTACTGTCAATCAGAAGACA
>NW_013838090.1:0-402 GCF_000517525.1 Limulus polyphemus
ATTCTTAAGAAACGAGGATCTACTGAGTGATTAAATATATTCTTAAGAAACAAGGATCTACTGAGTGATTAAACATAATCTTAAGAAACGAGGATCTACTGAGTGATTAAACATAATCTTATGAAACGAGGATCTACTGAGTGATTAAACATATTCTTAAGAAACGAGGATCTACTGAGTGATTAAACATAATCTTAAGAGATGAGAGTCTACTGAGTGATTAAACATAATCTTAAGAAATGAGGATCTACTTAGTGATTAAACATATTCTTAAGAGACAAAGATCTATTGAGTGATTAAACATATTCTTAAGAAACGAGGATCTACTGAGTGATTAAACATAATCTTAAGAAACGAGGATCTACTGAGTGATTAAACATAATCTTAAGAAACGAGGATCTA
>NW_013838091.1:0-1153 GCF_000517525.1 Limulus polyphemus
TTTGCACGTGGAGGATATGAAACAAAATAATATTTTTTAGGTTTTAGATATACATTTGAATAACTAAAAAGTCATAAATTACTAAATCAATACCATAGAATTCAACTATAATTTATCAAGCTTAGTAACTAAAATGTACACTGAGTGGTCACAAGTAAATAGACACCTAATTTTTCATCACTTAACTGATTTATGCTAACTAATATGTGTTCGCAGAGCACTGTATACATGAAAATGGTCCGCACACTAATTATCTTGTGTTACAACATGCTTAGAACTCAAGGTTCTCTCGAATTGTCAAATTTTGTTAGAGGAAGGATAGTTGGTCAAGCAGATGGTGGAATAAGTCAGCGGCAAATTTCGCAGAATTTGGGAATCCCGCTTTCGACAGTCAACAGAATCATCTTGGATGCAATCTGTTGAGCCAAAACTCTTGGTGAGGCATTCTCCAGACCCATATCCTTCCACTGTCCGAAAATTGAGCGAATCTTTATTCGTCTGAGAACAATACAGTCTTCCAAAAGTCCAGAGGCTTGGTCACCATATCACTTGCCCACTTCTTTCGTCTGACTATGTTGGCAGGTCTTAATAAGGGCTTCCGTCTAGCTGCTCTGCAACGATAACCAAATCTGTGGAGAATTCGTTGAACAGATTTTGGGCTCATTCCACCAACTTTGGCCACTTCTGCAGTCGTTAACCTGGGATCCATTTCAATGCTCCTCTTGAAAGCCCTTTTTTGTCCTCTCCAATGGACCAGGACGACCCGGATGCTGCTCAGTTGTTTCCTTACCATGTTTCCTGAACTGCATCCTGTGAAGCATGGTGGTTTCAGCGTGATGGTTTGGGGAGCTGTTTGGGTTGGTGGGAGATCGAGCTTAGTGGAGTGCGTTGGCAACATAAATTACGTCCAAATATTGGAGGAAGGACTCTTGCCACTTTATTCTTCAGGTTTTGTGGACAAGAACACAACATTGTTCCAGGAAGATGGAGCACAGTGTCACACTGCTAGAAACACCCAAAAGTGGCAGGAAGAAAATGGTATCCAGAAGTTGCCTTGGCTCCTGACATGAGCCCCATTGAAAACCTCTGGGCCATACTCGACCGGCAAGTCAAGAAACAACCCAAAAAAACCAATTTCAAAGAGCGATCTACT
>NW_013838092.1:0-402 GCF_000517525.1 Limulus polyphemus
GGTGGTACGTGGACGGTGATTGATGAAAGGAAAAGGGTCAAGCAACTGAGAGAAGCAGCAACAAGACAGGATTACGGTGACTTAGCTGAGCGATATAACCAACTAGATAGAGAAGTGAAAAGGAGGTGTAAGAATGATAAGAATCAATGGATTGAAGATAAAGGGAATGAAGCGCTGGAAGCTGCAGATAGAGGTGATAGTAAAACTGTATATTTAATATAACAAAAGAGCTTACATCTGGTTTTAAAAGTAGTGGAGGTGTACCTATTAAAGCGAAAAATGGCACGAGACTGATTACGGAAAGAGAACAACTGGAAAGGTGGAAAGAACATTTTAATGAATTCCTGAACCAATGTGAACCTGATATTTTGTTAGACTTATCTAACGAAAATGTCAGAGCAA
>NW_013838093.1:0-741 GCF_000517525.1 Limulus polyphemus
ATATTTCTATTTCTTTTCAATCTCAGCAAGGGGTAATAGGGGAACATTAAGTTCCTCATCAAAAAAAGGGGAGATATTTCTATTTATTTTCAATCTCAACAGGGGAAACAGGGGAACATTAAGTTCCTCATCTAAAAAGGGGGGGATATTTCTATTTCTTTTCAATGTCAACAAGGAGTAACAGGGGAACATTAAGTTCCTCATAAAAAAGGGGGATATTTCTATTTCTATTCAATCTCAACAAGAGGTACAGGGAACATTAAGTTCCTCATAAAAAAGGGGGGATATTTCTATTTATTTTCATTAATTTTCTTGAGCTACATAAGTTAGGTTTCTTTTAAATATCAGTTTAATATATCCCAAATACTCATATGCAAGTGGCCATTTGGAAAAGTTTATTATCGGAATATTTTACGTAAACACGTAAAGAATCACAGAGGCGCATTCATCTAGTTTATGAGCACGATATATGCTTCCAATATCATTTCCGATTATTACATCCATCCTGACAATGGTATTGGGTATTACTTTCTCAATGACTTCCTTCACTTGACGAAAAGTTTTTGGATTACGGCGATATACCCGCATTTAAAAAAACCACGAACAACAGTCAGCAAGAAAGATGTAAGGGGAGCGTGGTGGCCCGTCGTTGAAAGGAAGTGAACACCAAGATACAAAAAAACTATGAACAACAGTCAGCAAGAAAGATGTAAGGGGAGCGTGGTGGCCCGTCGTTGAAAA
>NW_013838094.1:0-403 GCF_000517525.1 Limulus polyphemus
TGATCTTCCTTGAAATTCTTACATATAGTTTCATGTTTTAAAATATGTTTAACTTTATTGATATAATCTGTATGCTCATTACTGGGTACTGTAATAAGTTAACATAATATAGCATTAAAATATACACACAAACAATACTGAAGTTAACATAATACAACATTAAACACACACACAAACAATACTGAAGTTAACATAATACAGAATTAAACACACACACACAAACAATACTGAAGTTAACATAATACAGCATTAAATACACACACACAAACAATACTAAAGTTAACATAATACAGCATTAAATACACACACACAAACAATACTAAAGTTAACATAATACAACATTAAACACACAAACAATACTGAAGTTAACATAATACAGCATTAAACACACACACACAAACAA
>NW_013838095.1:0-757 GCF_000517525.1 Limulus polyphemus
GGTCAGCGGTTAATATTATGTCGTGCTGATTTTGTGGTCAGAAAGTAACTCTGACTAAGGAATGGGGCAATAACGTCAACTTATGAATGATGCATGCTCCAAAGTTACAGAAATTTCCCCAGCGCTGAAATTCTTGGAACAATGATTTCATATTCAAATATTATTAACTTTAAAAATTATGTCTCGCGTATATCTGATAATATTAGACGGAAGTGCGTTAGGATAGAGAAAATATTAAAATGAAACGTTATTTAAATTCTGTTTAGGGAGGGAACACACACACACATACCTATTTTTTTAGAAAATCGCGCAAGACCTCAGAAATTAAAATCTACTTTGAGTTTTCAGAATTTGTGAATTAACATGCAAACGCCACGAACTGTTAGTTTGGCCTAAAACGTTGCCACTAAAAATAAACACAACTGCGCTTTGAAATGGGAAATTAAGTGCCAGCCTTTGTCCATTCGCCACTCTCTGGTGTTCTTTGATATTAGCGTCTGTCGAACGTTCGCTTCTGTCCCTGACTCCATTATCAAATTATCATTGTGAAAATCTAATTACACACATAATGGCTCCTAGTAACCCCTTACATAGCACCCAGTCTTTTTTATTATTTTTTTTTACAAAAACACATTAGTGAACTGCCTTTGTAGCTTTTTTTGCGTACATACATTCAGCTCATTTGATATTTGAAAGTTTCCAAAATTAATAATCTGGATATCCTAGGATTTTGATACGAAGTATGAACAGTATTAAC
>NW_013838096.1:0-403 GCF_000517525.1 Limulus polyphemus
TGCAGAAGCAACTTAATTAAAGTTGCTCAAATTGTATTTAGTACTGAACTGAATAATATTTTCTATTTTTATAGTATATTATTACTTTTAATCTTTAGAACGCTTTATATTATTTTTGGTGATATATACATATAATTTTGTCTCAAGTTGATCCTTGAAACAAATTGGCTTGCCATCTCTAAGCGCACAAGTTATAAAATTTCCTTAATTATGTTTAATGTATTAAGGCGATTTCTGTCATTTCCATATAAAAAAATGTACAAAAAAGTTCACCGAAAGCATTTATAACACTAATTAAAACAGAGTTTGGGGTAGTATAAACCTATGATGCTAGTTCAACTACTAAACTAAATTAGTGTTACAAAAGATCTACATTTCTTATTACTGTTTGAATATCTCAGGT
>NW_013838097.1:0-403 GCF_000517525.1 Limulus polyphemus
TATGTTATATTAATATGTCATTAGAGTTCACATTTCCAAATATAGTTATTGAGGTTAAGTATATTATGTTAACACGTCATTACAGTCCACGTTGCCACATCTAGTTATTGTGCTTAAGTATATTATATTAACACGTCATTACAGTCCACGTTACCACATCTAGTTATTGAGTTTAAGTATATTATATTAACATGTCATTACAGTCCACGTTGTCATATCTAGTTATTGAGTTTAAGTATATTATATTAATATTTCATAACAGTCCACGTTGCCACATCTAGTTATTGTGGTTAAGTATATTATATTAACACGTCATTACAGTCCACGTTGCAACATCTAGTTTTGAGGTTGAATATATCATATTAACACGTCATTACATTCCACGTTACCACATCTAGTTTTT